>NW_027100116.1:0-43294 GCF_031753505.1 Anomalospiza imberbis
GATGTCACAGAGCATAAGTGGAGCACAGATGCTCAAAAGCAGCAAAGCTGAAGAGCCTGGCTCAGCTTCACTAGTGTGCAATTGACTGACTGCGAAAAACAAAGCAGCAGAGCACCGGGCTTCTGGGCGCTGTGAAGGCAATTTCCAAAACCAGGCAGCTGCTCCTTCCCAAGCACAGGCAGCTGCCTATGTTCTTGCTTGTCGACAAACTCACCGCTGCCCTTCTTTTCAGCAGCTGCCACCGTCTTCTGTGCATCTCGGAGCCTCTGGCGACGAGCAAGACTTGCCAAGGTGGGAGGCATCAGGACCAAGTCAAAACCCCAGGCAAGTTGTCCTGGAACGCTTTCCATTCGCTTGCCGAGAGTGAATTCAAGAGGCAGGAGAGCGGCAGCCACCGTCCTCCAGCAGTCGGAAGGCTTGGCACACAAGCCCGCTTCTTTGCGGCTTCGTTCTTCGCCTCTTCCAAGCACCGCGATCTCTGCTTCTCGGAGGCGAAGAAGCGGCTAATTCGCGCACAGCTCAGTAGAGCGCCAGCGCAGCGCTCCGGAGCGCCGCTTCAAGCCGAAAGACGCCGGGAAGCGGGCACTTTCCTCCGATAGCTCCGGAGCCGCGCTTCTGCTTCTCTAGTCATCTCTAGCTTAGCGAAAAGCTTTCCCACTCCAGTTGGCAAGGGGAGAGCGTACCTGCACTGCACACTAACCGCGGTTTGCAAAGAAAGAGGATTTGCTGCACATTCCAAGGACACGGCTCTTTCCGAGGCAATCTGCAACCTGCTGTCAGATGGAAGTGCTCTCTGCCCTCTCCTGCCCAGCTCTAGGTACTAGCGGGCACTTGCCAGCCTGGCCGAGGCAAACCACCTCCAGAGATGTCACAGAGCATAAGTGGAGCACAGATGCTCAAAAGCAGCAAAGCTGAAGAGCCTGGCTCAGCTTCACTAGTGTGCAATTGACTGACTGCGAAAAACAAAGCAGCAGAGCACCGGGCTTCTGGGCGCTGTGAAGGCAATTGCCAAAACCAGGCAGCTGCTCCTTCCCAAGCACAGGCAGCTGCCTATGTTCTTGCTTGTCGACAAACTCACCGCTGCCCTTCTTTTCAGCAGCTGCCACCGTCTTCTGTGCATCTCGGAGCCTCTGGCGACGAGCAAGACTTGCCAAGGTGGGAAGCATCAGGACCAAGTCAAAACCCAGGCAAGTTGTCCTGGAACGCTTTCCATTTGCTTGCCGAGAGTGAATTCAAGAGGCAGGAGAGCAGCGGCCACCGTCCTCCAGCAGTCGGAAGGCTTGGCACACAAGCCCGCTTCTTTGCGGCTTCGTTCTTCGCCTCTTCCAAGCAACCGCGATCTCTGCTTCTCGGAGGCGAAGAAGCGGCTAATTCGCGCACAGCTCAGTAGAGCGCCAGCGCAGCGCTCCGGAGCGCCGCTTCAAGCCGAAAGACGCCGGGAAGCGGCACCTTCCTCCGGATAGCTCCGGAGCCGCGCTTCTGCTTCTCTAGTCATCTCTAGCTTAGCGAAAAGCTTTCCCACTCCAGTTGGCAAGGGGAGAGCGTACCTGCACTGCACACTAACCGCGGTTTGCAAAGAAAGAGGATTTGCTGCACATTCCAAGGACACGGCTCTTTCCGAGGCAATCTGCAACCTGCTGTCAGATGGAAGTGCTCTCTGCCCTCTCCTGCCCAGCTCTAGCTACTAGCGGGCACTTGCCAGCCTGGCCGAGGCAAACCACCTCCAGAGATGTCACAGAGCATAAGTGGAGCACAGATGCTCAAAAGCAGCAAAGCTGAAGAGCCTGGCTCAGCTTCACCAGTGTGCAATTGACTGACTGCGAAAAACAAAGCAGCAGAGCACCGGGCTTCTGGGCGCTGTGAAGGCAAATTGCCTAAACCAGGCAGCTGCTCCTTCCCAAGCACAGGCAGCTGCCTATGTTCTTGCTTGTCGACAAACTCAACCGCTGCCCTTCTTTTCAGCAGCTGCCACCGTCTTCTGTGCATCTCGGAGCCTCTGGCGACGAGCAAGACTTGCCAAGGTGGGAGGCATCAGGACCAAGTCAAAACCCAGGCAAGTTGTCCTGGAACGCTTTCCATTCGCTTGCCGAGAGTGAATTCAAGAGGCAGGAGAGCGGCAGCCACCGTCCTCCGGCAGTCGGAAGGCTTCGCACACAAGCCCGCTTCTTTGCGGCTTCGTTCTTCGCCTCTTCCAAGCAACCGCGATCTCTGCTTCTCGGAGGCGAAGAAGCGGCTAATTCGCGCACAGCTCAGTAGAGCGCCAGCGCAGCGCTCCGGAGCGCCGCTTCAAGCCGAAAGACGCCGGGAAGCGGCACCTTTCCTCCGGATAGCTCCGGAGCCGCGCTTCTGCTTCTCTAGTCATCTCTAGCTTAGCGAAAAGCTTTCCCCACTCCAGTTGGCAAGGGGAGAGCGTACCTGCACTGCACACTAACCGCGGTTTGCAAAGAAAGAGGATTTGCTGCACATTCCAAGGACACGGCTCTTTCCCAGGCAATCTGCAACCTGCTGTCAGATGGAAGTGCTCTCTGCCCTCTCCTGCCCAGCTCTAGGTACTAGCGGGCACTTTCCAGCCTGGCCGAGGCAAACCACCTCCAGAGATGTCACAGAGCATAAGTGGAGCACAGATGCTCAAAAGCAGCAAAGCTGAAGAGCCTGGCTCAGCTTCACTAGTGTGCAATTGACTGACTGCGAAAAACAAAGCAGCAGAGCACCGGGCTTCTGGGCGCTGTGAAGGCAATTGCCAAAACCAGGCAGCTGCTCCTTCCCAAGCACAGGCAGCTGCCTATGTTCTTGCTTGTCGACAAACTCACCGCTGCCCTTCTTTTCAGCAGCTGCCACCGTCTTCTGTGCATCTCGGAGCCTCTGGCGACGAGCAAGACTTGCCAAGGTGGGAGGCATCAGGACCAAGTCAAAACCCAGGCAAGTTGTCCTGGAACGCTTTCCATTCGCTTGCCGAGAGTGAATTCAAGAGGCAGGAGAGCGGCAGCCACCGTCCTCCAGCAGTCGGAAGGCTTGGCACACAAGCCCGCTTCTTTGCGGCTTCGTTCTTCGCCTCTTCCAAGCAACCGCGATCTCTGCTTCTCGGAGGCGAAGAAGCGGCTAATTCGCGCACAGCTCAGTAGAGCGCCAGCGCAGCGCTCCGGAGCGCCGCTTCAAGCCGAAAGACGCCGGGAAGCGGCACTTTCCTCCGGATAGCTCCGGAGCCGCGCTTCTGCTTCTCTAGTCATCTCTAGCTTAGCGAAAAGCTTTCCCACTCCAGTTGGCAAGGGGAGAGCGTACCTGCACTGCACACTAACCGCGGTTTGCAAAGAAAGAGGATTTGCTGCACATTCCAAGGACACGGCTCTTTCCCAGGCAATCTGCAACCTGCTGTCAGATGGAAGTGCTCTCTGCCCTCTCCTGCCCAGCTCTAGGTACTAGCGGGCACTTTCCAGCCTGGCCGAGGCAAACCACCTCCAGAGATGTCACAGAGCATAAGTGGAGCACAGATGCTCAAAAGCAGCAAAGCTGAAGAGCCTGGCTCAGCTTCACTAGTGTGCAATTGACTGACTGCGAAAAACAAAGCAGCAGAGCACCGGGCTTCTGGGCGCTGTGAAGGCAATTGCCAAAACCAGGCAGCTGCTCCTTCCCAAGCACAGGCAGCTGCCTATGTTCTTGCTTGTCGACAAACTCACCGCTGCCCTTCTTTTCAGCAGCTGCCACCGTCTTCTGTGCATCTCGGAGCCTCTGGCGACGAGCAAGACTTGCCAAGGTGGGAAGCATCAGGACCAAGTCAAAACCCAGGCAAGTTGTCCTGGAACGCTTTCCATTCGCTTGCCGAGAGTGAATTCAAGAGGCAGGAGAGCAGCGGCCACCGTCCTCCAGCAGTCGGAAGGCTTGGCACACAAGCCCGCTTCTTTGCGGCTTCATTCTTCGCCTCTTCCAAGCAACCGCGATCTCTGCTTCTCGGAGGCGAAGAAGCGGCTAATTCGCGCACAGCTCAGTAGAGCGGCAGCGCAGCGCTCCGGAGCGCCGCTTCAAGCCGAAAGACGCCGGGAAGCGGCACCTTCCTCCGGATAGCTCCGGAGCCGCGCTTCTGCTTCTCTAGTCATCTCTAGCTTAGCGAAAAGCTTTCCCACTCCATTTGGCAAGGGGAGAGCGTACCTGCACTGCACAATAACCGCGGTTTGCAAAGAAAGAGGATTTGCTGCACATTCCAAGGACACGGCTCTTTCCGAGGCAATCTGCAACCTGCTGTCAGATGGAAGTGCTCTCTGCCCTCTCCTGCCCAGCTCTAGGTACTAGCGGGCACTTGCCAGCCTGGGCGAGGCAAACAACCTCCAGAGATGTCACAGAGCATAAGTGGAGCACAGATGCTCAAAAGCAGCAAAGCTGAAGAGCCTGGCTCAGCTTCACCAGTGTGCAATTGACTGACTGCGAAAAACAAAGCAGCAGAGCACCGGGCTTCTGGGCGCTGTGAAGGCAATTGCCTAAACCAGGCAGCTGCTCCTTCCCAAGCACAGGCAGCTGCCTATGTTCTTGCTTGTCGACAAACTCACCGCTGCCCTTCTTTTCAGCAGCTGCCACCGTCTTCTGTGCATCTCGGAGCCTCTGGCGACGAGCAAGACTTGCCAAGGTGGGACGCATCAGGACCAAGTCAAAACCCAGGCAAGTTTTCCTGGAACGCTTTCCATTCGCTTGCCGAGAGTGAATTCAAGAGGCAGGAGAGCGGCAGCCACCGTCCTCCAGCAGTCGGAAGGCTTGGCACACAAGCCCGCTTCTTTGCGGCTTCGTTCTTCGCCTCTTCCAAGCAACCGCGATCTCTGCTTCTCGGAGGCGAAGAAGCGGCTAATTCGCGCACAGCTCAGTAGAGCGCCAGCGCAGCGCTCCGGAGCGCCGCTTCAAGCCGAAAGACGCCGGGAAGCGGCACTTTCCTCCGGATAGCTCCGGAGCCGCTCTTCTGCTTCTCTAGTCATCTCTAGCTTAGCGAAAAGCTTTCCCACTCCATTTGGCAAGGGGAGAGCGTACCTGCACTGCACACTAACCGCGGTTTGCAAAGAAAGAGGATTTGCTGCACATTCCAAGGACACGGCTCTTTCCGAGGCAATCTGCAACCTGCTGTCAGATGGAAGTGCTCTCTGCCCTCTCCTGCCCAGCTCTAGGTACTAGCGGGCACTTGCCAGCCTGGCCGAGGCAAACCACCTCCAGAGATGTCACAGAGCATAAGTGGAGCACAGATGCTCAAAAGCAGCAAAGCTGAAGAGCCTGGCTCAGCTTCACTAGTGTGCAATTGACTGACTGCGAAAAACAAAGCAGCAGAGCACCGGGCTTCTGGGCGCTGTGAAGGCAATTGCCAAAACCAGGCAGCTGCTCCTTCCCAAGCACAGGCAGCTGCCTATGTTCTTGCTTGTCGACAAACTCACCGCTGCCCTTCTTTTCAGCAGCTGCCACCGTCTTCTGTGCATCTCGGAGCCTCTGGCGACGAGCAAGACTTGCCAAGGTGGGAGGCATCAGGACCAAGTCAAAACCCAGGCAAGTTGTCCTGGAACGCTTTCCATTCGCTTGCCGAGAGTGAATTCAAGAGGCAGGAGAGCGGCAGCCACCGTCCTCCAGCAGTCGGAAGGCTTGGCACACAAGCCCGCTTCTTTGCGGCTTCGTTCTTCGCCTCTTCCAAGCAACCGCGATCTCTGCTTCTCGGAGGCGAAGAAGCGGCTAATTCGCGCACAGCTCAGTAGAGCGGCAGCGCAGCGCTCCGGAGCGCCGCTTCAAGCCGAAAGACGCCGGGAAGCGGCACTTTCCTCCGGATAGCTCCGGAGCCGCACTTCTGCTTCTCTAGTCATCTCTAGCTTAGCGAAAAGCTTTCCCACTCCATTTGGCAAGGGGAGAGCGTACCTGCACTGCACACTAACCGCGGTTTGCAAAGAAAGAGGATTTGCTGCACATTCCAAGGACACGGCTCTTTCCCAGGCAATCTGCAACCTGCTGTCAGATGGAAGTGCTCTCTGCCCTCTCCTGCCCAGCTCTAGGTACTAGCGGGCACTTGCCAGCCTGGCCGAGGCAAACAACCTCCAGAGATGTCACAGAGCATAAGTGGAGCACAGATGCTCAAAAGCAGCAAAGCTGAAGAGCCTGGCTCAGCTTCACTAGTGTGCAATTGACTGACTGCGAAAAACAAAGCAGCAGAGCACCGGGCTTCTGGGCGCTGTGAAGGCAATTGCCAAAACCAGGCAGCTGCTCCTTCCCAAGCACAGGCAGCTGCCTATGTTCTTTCTTGTCGACAAACTCACCGCTGCCCTTCTTTTCAGCAGCTGCCACCGTCTTCTGTGCATCTCGGAGCCTCTGGCGACGAGCAAGACTTGCCAAGGTGGGAGGCATCAGGACCAAGTCAAAACCCAGGCAAGTTGTCCTGGAACGCTTTCCATTCGCTTGCCGAGAGTGAATTCAAGAGGCAGGAGAGCGGCAGCCACCGTCCTCCAGCAGTCGGAAGGCTTCGCACACAAGCCCGCTTCTTTGCGGCTTCGTTCTTCGCCTCTTCCAAGCAAGCGCGATCTCTGCTTCTCGGAGGCGAAGAAGCGGCTAATTCGCGCACAGCTCAGTAGAGCGGCAGCGCAGCGCTCCGGAGCGCCGCTTCAAGCCGAAAGACGCCGGGAAGCGGCACTTTCCTCCGGATAGCTCCGGAGCCGCGCTTCTGCTTCTCTAGTCATCTCTAGCTTAGCGAAAAGCTTTCCCACTCCAGTTGGCAAGGGGAGAGCGTACCTGCACTGCACACTAACTGCGGTTTGCAAAGAAAGAGGATTTGCTGCACATTCCAAGGACACGGCTCTTTCCGAGGCAATCTGCAACCTGCTGTCAGATGGAAGTGCTCTCTGCCCTCTCCTGCCCAGCTCTAGCTACTAGCGGGCACTTGCCAGCCTGGGCGAGGCAAACAACCTCCAGAGATGTCACAGAGCGTAAGTGGAGCACAGATGCTCAAAAGCAGCAAAGCTGAAGAGCCTGGCTCAGCTTCACCAGTGTGCAATTGACTGACTGCGAAAAACAAAGCAGCAGAGCACCGGGCTTCTGGGCGCTGTGAAGGCAATTGCCAAAACCAGGCAGCTGCTCCTTCCCAAGCACAGGCAGCTGCCTATGTTCTTTCTTGTCGACAAACTCACCGCTGCCCTTCTTTTCAGCAGCTGCCACCGTCTTCTGTGCATCTCGGAGCCTCTGGCGACGAGCATGACTTGCCAAGGTGGGACGCATCAGGACCAAGTCAAAACCCAGGCAAGTTGTCCTGGAACGCTTTCCATTCGCTTGCCGAGAGTGAATTCAAGAGGCAGGAGAGCGGCAGCCACCGTCCTCCAGCAGTCGGAAGGCTTGGCACACAAGCCCGCTTCTTTGCGGCTTCGTTCTTCGCCTCTTCCAAGCAACCGCGATCTCTGCTTCTCGGAGGCGAAGAAGCGGCTAATTCGCGCACAGCTCAGTAGAGCGGCAGCGCAGCGCTCCGGAGCGCCGCTTCAAGCCGAAAGACGCCGGGAAGCGGCACTTTCCTCCGGATAGCTCCGGAGCCGCGCTTCTGCTTCTCTAGTCATCTCTAGCTTAGCGAAAAGCTTTCCCACTCCAGTTGGCAAGGGGAGAGCGTACCTGCACTGCACACTAACCGCGGTTTGCAAAGAAAGAGGATTTGCTGCACATTCCAAGGACACGGCTCTTTCCGAGGCAATCTGCAACCTGCTGTCAGATGGAAGTGCTCTCTGCCCTCTCCTGCCCAGCTCTAGGTACTAGCGGGCACTTTCCAGCCTGGCCGAGGCAAACCACCTCCAGAGATGTCACAGAGCATAAGTGGAGCACAGATGCTCAAAAGCAGCAAAGCTGAAGAGCCTGGCTCAGCTTCACTAGTGTGCAATTGACTGACTGCGAAAAACAAAGCAGCAGAGCACCGGGCTTCTGGGCGCTGTGAAGGCAATTGCCAAAACCAGGCAGCTGCTCCTTCCCAAGCACAGGCAGCTGCCTATGTTCTTGCTTGTCGACAAACTCACCGCTGCCCTTCTTTTCAGCAGCTGCCACCGTCTTCTGTGCATCTCGGAGCCTCTGGCGACGAGCAAGACTTGCCAAGGTGGGACGCATCAGGACCAAGTCAAAACCCAGGCAAGTTGTCCTGGAACGCTTTCCATTCGCTTGCCGAGAGTGAATTCAAGAGGCAGGAGAGCGGCAGCCACCGTCCTCCAGCAGTCGGAAGGCTTGGCACACAAGCCCGCTTCTTTGCGGCTTCGTTCTTCGCCTCTTCCAAGCAAGCGCGATCTCTGCTTCTCGGAGGCGAAGAAGCGGCTAATTCGCGCACAGCTCAGTAGAGCGGCAGCGCAGCGCTCCGGAGCGCCGCTTCAAGCCGAAAGACGCCGGGAAGCGGCACTTTCCTCCGGATAGCTCCGGAGCCGCGCTTCTGCTTCTCTAGTCATCTCTAGCTTAGCGAAAAGCTTTCCCACTCCAGTTGGCAAGGGGAGAGCGTACCTGCACTGCACACTAACCGCGGTTTGCAAAGAAAGAGGATTTGCTGCACATTCCAAGGACACGGCTCTTTCCGAGGCAATCTGCAACCTGCTGTCAGATGGAAGTGCTCTCTGCCCTCTCCTGCCCAGCTCTAGGTACTAGCGGGCACTTTCCAGCCTGGCCGAGGCAAACCACCTCCAGAGATGTCACAGAGCATAAGTGGAGCACAGATGCTCAAAAGCAGCAAAGCTGAAGAGCCTGGCTCAGCTTCACTAGTGTGCAATTGACTGACTGCGAAAAACAAAGCAGCAGAGCACCGGGCTTCTGGGCGCTGTTAAGGCAATTGCCAAAACCAGGCAGCTGCTCCTTCCCAAGCACAGGCAGCTGCCTATGTTCTTGCTTGTCGACAAACTCACCGCTGCCCTTCTTTTCAGCAGCTGCCACCGTCTTCTGTGCATCTCGGAGCCTCTGGCGACGAGCAAGACTTGCCAAGGTGGGAGGCATCAGGACCAAGTCAAAACCCAGGCAAGTTGTCCTGGAACGCTTTCCATTCGCTTGCCGAGAGTGAATTCAAGAGGCAGGAGAGCGGCAGCCACCGTCCTCCAGCAGTCGGAAGGCTTGGCACACAAGCCCGCTTCTTTGCGGCTTCGTTCTTCGCCTCTTCCAAGCAACCGCGATCTCTGCTTCTCGGAGGCGAAGAAGCGGCTAATTCGCGCACAGCTCAGTAGAGCGCCAGCGCAGCGCTCCGGAGCGCCGCTTCAAGCCGAAAGACGCCGGGAAGCGGCACTTTCCTCCGGATAGCTCCGGAGCCGCGCTTCTGCTTCTCTAGTCATCTCTAGCTTAGCGAAAAGCTTTCCCACTCCAGTTGGCAAGGGGAGATTGTACCTGCACTGCACACTAACCGCGGTTTGCAAAGAAAGAGGATTTGCTGCACATTCCAAGGACACGGCTCTTTCCGAGGCAATCTGCAACCTGCTGTCAGATGGAAGTGCTCTCTGCCCTCTCCTGCCCAGCTCTAGGTACTAGCGGGCACTTTCCAGCCTGGCCGAGGCAAACCACCTCCAGAGATGTCACAGAGCATAAGTGGAGCACAGATGCTCAAAAGCAGCAAAGCTGAAGAGCCTGGCTCAGCTTCACTAGTGTGCAATTGACTGACTGCGAAAAACAAAGCAGCAGAGCACCGGGCTTCTGGGCGCTGTGAAGGCAATTGCCAAAACCAGGCAGCTGCTCCTTCCCAAGCACAGGCAGCTGCCTATGTTCTTGCTTGTCGACAAACTCACCGCTGCCCTTCTTTTCAGCAGCTGCCACCGTCTTCTGTGCATCTCGGAGCCTCTGGCGACGAGCAAGACTTGCCAAGGTGGGAGGCATCAGGACCAAGTCAAAACCCAGGCAAGTTGTCCTGGAACGCTTTCCATTCGCTTGCCGAGAGTGAATTCAAGAGGCAGGAGAGCGGCAGCCACCGTCCTCCAGCAGTCGGAAGGCTTGGCACACAAGCCCGCTTCTTTGCGGCTTCGTTCTTCGCCTCTTCCAAGCAAGCGCGATCTCTGCTTCTCGGAGGCGAAGAAGCGGCTAATTCGCGCACAGCTCAGTAGAGCGGCAGCGCAGCGCTCCGGAGCGCCGCTTCAAGCCGAAAGACGCCGGGAAGCGGCACTTTCCTCCGGATAGCTCCGGAGCCGCGCTTCTGCTTCTCTAGTCATCTCTAGCTTAGCGAAAAGCTTTCCCACTCCAGTTGGCAAGGGGAGAGCGTACCTGCACTGCACACTAACCGCGGTTTGCAAAGAAAGAGGATTTGCTGCACATTCCAAGGACACGGCTCTTTCCGAGGCAATCTGCAACCTGCTGTCAGATGGAAGTGCTCTCTGCCCTCTCCTGCCCAGCTCTAGGTACTAGCGGGCACTTTCCAGCCTGGCCGAGGCAAACCACCTCCAGAGATGTCACAGAGCATAAGTGGAGCACAGATGCTCAAAAGCAGCAAAGCTGAAGAGCCTGGCTCAGCTTCACTAGTGTGCAATTGACTGACTGCGAAAAACAAAGCAGCAGAGCACCGGGCTTCTGGGCGCTGTTAAGGCAATTGCCAAAACCAGGCAGCTGCTCCTTCCCAAGCACAGGCAGCTGCCTATGTTCTTGCTTGTCGACAAACTCACCGCTGCCCTTCTTTTCAGCAGCTGCCACCGTCTTCTGTGCATCTCGGAGCCTCTGGCGACGAGCAAGACTTGCCAAGGTGGGAGGCATCAGGACCAAGTCAAAACCCAGGCAAGTTGTCCTGGAACGCTTTCCATTCGCTTGCCGAGAGTGAATTCAAGAGGCAGGAGAGCGGCAGCCACCGTCCTCCAGCAGTCGGAAGGCTTGGCACACAAGCCCGCTTCTTTGCGGCTTCGTTCTTCGCCTCTTCCAAGCAACCGCGATCTCTGCTTCTCGGAGGCGAAGAAGCGGCTAATTCGCGCACAGCTCAGTAGAGCGCCAGCGCAGCGCTCCGGAGCGCCGCTTCAAGCCGAAAGACGCCGGGAAGCGGCACTTTCCTCCGGATAGCTCCGGAGCCGCGCTTCTGCTTCTCTAGTCATCTCTAGCTTAGCGAAAAGCTTTCCCACTCCAGTTGGCAAGGGGAGATTGTACCTGCACTGCACACTAACCGCGGTTTGCAAAGAAAGAGGATTTGCTGCACATTCCAAGGACACGGCTCTTTCCGAGGCAATCTGCAACCTGCTGTCAGATGGAAGTGCTCTCTGCCCTCTCCTGCCCAGCTCTAGGTACTAGCGGGCACTTTCCAGCCTGGCCGAGGCAAACCACCTCCAGAGATGTCACAGAGCATAAGTGGAGCACAGATGCTCAAAAGCAGCAAAGCTGAAGAGCCTGGCTCAGCTTCACTAGTGTGCAATTGACTGACTGCGAAAAACAAAGCAGCAGAGCACCGGGCTTCTGGGCGCTGTGAAGGCAATTGCCAAAACCAGGCAGCTGCTCCTTCCCAAGCACAGGCAGCTGCCTATGTTCTTGCTTGTCGACAAACTCACCGCTGCCCTTCTTTTCAGCAGCTGCCACCGTCTTCTGTGCATCTCGGAGCCTCTGGCGACGAGCAAGACTTGCCAAGGTGGGAAGCATCAGGACCAAGTCAAAACCCAGGCAAGTTGTCCTGGAACGCTTTCCATTTGCTTGCCGAGAGTGAATTCAAGAGGCAGGAGAGCAGCGGCCACCGTCCTCCAGCAGTCGGAAGGCTTGGCACACAAGCCCGCTTCTTTGCGGCTTCGTTCTTCGCCTCTTCCAAGCAACCGCGATCTCTGCTTCTCGGAGGCGAAGAAGCGGCTAATTCGCGCACAGCTCAGTAGAGCGCCAGCGCAGCGCTCCGGAGCGCCGCTTCAAGCCGAAAGACGCCGGGAAGCGGCACTTTCCTCCGGATAGCTCCGGAGCCGCGCTTCTGCTTCTCTAGTCATCTCTAGCTTAGCGAAAAGCTTTCCCACTCCAGTTGGCAAGGGGAGATTGTACCTGCACTGCACACTAACCGCGGTTTGCAAAGAAAGAGGATTTGCTGCACATTCCAAGGACACGGCTCTTTCCGAGGCAATCTGCAACCTGCTGTCAGATGGAAGTGCTCTCTGCCCTCTCCTGCCCAGCTCTAGGTACTAGCGGGCACTTTCCAGCCTGGCCGAGGCAAACCACCTCCAGAGATGTCACAGAGCATAAGTGGAGCACAGATGCTCAAAAGCAGCAAAGCTGAAGAGCCTGGCTCAGCTTCACTAGTGTGCAATTGACTGACTGCGAAAAACAAAGCAGCAGAGCACCGGGCTTCTGGGCGCTGTGAAGGCAATTGCCAAAACCAGGCAGCTGCTCCTTCCCAAGCACAGGCAGCTGCCTATGTTCTTGCTTGTCGACAAACTCACCGCTGCCCTTCTTTTCAGCAGCTGCCACCGTCTTCTGTGCATCTCGGAGCCTCTGGCGACGAGCAAGACTTGCCAAGGTGGGAAGCATCAGGACCAAGTCAAAACCCAGGCAAGTTGTCCTGGAACGCTTTCCATTTGCTTGCCGAGAGTGAATTCAAGAGGCAGGAGAGCAGCGGCCACCGTCCTCCAGCAGTCGGAAGGCTTGGCACACAAGCCCGCTTCTTTGCGGCTTCGTTCTTCGCCTCTTCCAAGCAACCGCGATCTCTGCTTCTCGGAGGCGAAGAAGCGGCTAATTCGCGCACAGCTCAGTAGAGCGGCAGCGCAGCGCTCCGGAGCGCCGCTTCAAGCCGAAAGACGCCGGGAAGCGGCACCTTCCTCCGGATAGCTCCGGAGCCGCGCTTCTGCTTCTCTAGTCATCTCTAGCTTAGCGAAAAGCTTTCCCACTCCATTTGGCAAGGGGAGAGCGTACCTGCACTGCACACTAACCGCGGTTTGCAAAGAAAGAGGATTTGCTGCACATTCCAAGGACACGGCTCTTTCCGAGGCAATCTGCAACCTGCTGTCAGATGGAAGTGCTCTCTGCCCTCTCCTGCCCAGCTCTAGGTACTAGCGGGCACTTGCCAGCCTGGGCGAGGCAAACAACCTCCAGAGATGTCACAGAGCATAAGTGGAGCACAGATGCTCAAAAGCAGCAAAGCTGAAGAGCCTGGCTCAGCTTCACCAGTGTGCAATTGACTGACTGCGAAAAACAAAGCAGCAGAGCACCGGGCTTCTGGGCGCTGTGAAGGCAATTGCCAAAACCAGGCAGCTGCTCCTTCCCAAGCACAGGCAGCTGCCTATGTTCTTGCTTGTCGACAAACTCACCGCTGCCCTTCTTTTCAGCAGCTGCCACCGTCTTCTGTGCATCTCGGAGCCTCTGGCGACGAGCAAGACTTGCCAAGGTGGGACGCATCAGGACCAAGTCAAAACCCAGGCAAGTTGTCCTGGAACGCTTTCCATTTGCTTGCCGAGAGTGAATTCAAGAGGCAGGAGAGCGGCAGCCACCGTCCTCCAGCAGTCGGAAGGCTTGGCACACAAGCCCGCTTCTTTGCGGCTTCGTTCTTCGCCTCTTCCAAGCAACCGCGATCTCTGCTTCTCGGAGGCGAAGAAGCGGCTAATTCGCGCACAGCTCAGTAGAGTGGCAGCGCAGCGCTCCGGAGCGCCGCTTCAAGCCGAAAGACGCCGGGAAGCGGCACTTTCCTCCGGATAGCTCCGGAGCCGCGCTTCTGCTTCTCTAGTCATCTCTAGCTTAGCGAAAAGCTTTCCCACTCCATTTGGCAAGGGGAGAGCGTACCTGCACTGCACACTAACCGCGGTTTGCAAAGAAAGAGGATTTGCTGCACATTCCAAGGACACGGCTCTTTCCGAGGCAATCTGCAACCTGCTGTCAGATGGAAGTGCTCTCTGCCCTCTCCTGCCCAGCTCTAGGTACTAGCGGGCACTTTCCAGCCTGGCCGAGGCAAACCACCTCCAGAGATGTCACAGAGCATAAGTGGAGCACAGATGCTCAAAAGCAGCAAAGCTGAAGAGCCTGGCTCAGCTTGACTAGTGTGCAATTGACTGACTGCGAAAAACAAAGCAGCAGAGCACCGGGCTTCTGGGCGCTGTGAAGGCAATTGCCAAAACCAGGCAGCTGCTCCTTCCCAAGCACAGGCAGCTGCCTATGTTCTTGCTTGTCGACAAACTCACCGCTGCCCTTCTTTTCAGCAGCTGCCACCGTCTTCTGTGCATCTCGGAGCCTCTGGCGACGAGCAAGACTTGCCAAGGTGGGACGCATCCGGACCAAGTTAAAACCCAGGCAAGTTGTCCTGGAACGCTTTCCATTCGCTTGCCGAGAGTGAATTCAAGAGGCAGGAGAGCGGCAGCCACCGTCCTCCAGCAGTCGGAAGGCTTGGCACACAAGCCCGCTTCTTTGCGGCTTCGTTCTTCGCCTCTTCCAAGCAAGCGCGATCTCTGCTTCTCGGAGGCGAAGAAGCGGCTAATTCGCGCACAGCTCAGTAGAGCGGCAGCGCAGCGCTCCGGAGCGCCGCTTCAAGCCGAAAGACGCCGGGAAGCGGCACTTTCCTCCGGATAGCTCCGGAGCCGCGCTTCTGCATCTCTAGTCATCTCTAGCTTAGCGAAAAGCTTTCCCACTCCATTTGGCAAGGGGAGAGCGTACCTGCACTGCACACTAACCGCGGTTTGCAAAGAAAGAGGATTTGCTGCACATTCCAAGGACACGGCTCTTTCCGAGGCAATCTGCAACCTGCTGTCAGATGGAAGTGCTCTCTGCCCTCTCCTGCCCAGCTCTAGGTACTAGCGGGCACTTGCCAGCCTGGGCGAGGCAAACAACCTCCAGAGATGTCACAGAGCATAAGTGGAGCACAGATGCTCAAAAGCAGCAAAGCTGAAGAGCCTGGCTCAGCTTCACTAGTGTGCAATTGACTGACTGCGAAAAACAAAGCAGCAGAGCACCGGGCTTCTGGGCGCTGTGAAGGCAATTGCCAAAACCAGGCAGCTGCTCCTTCCCAAGCACAGGCAGCTGCCTATCTTCTTGCTTGTCGACAAACTCACCGCTGCCCTTCTTTTCAGCAGCTGCCACCGTCTTCTGTGCATCTCGGAGCCTCTGGCGACGAGCAAGACTTGCCAAGGTGGGACGCATCAGGACCAAGTCAAAACCCAGGCAAGTTGTCCTGGAACGCTTTCCATTCGCTTGCCGAGAGTGAATTCAAGAGGCAGGAGAGCGGCAGCCACCGTCCTCCAGCAGTCGGAAGGCTTGGCACACAAGCCCGCTTCTTTGCGGCTTCGTTCTTCGCCTCTTCCAAGCAACCGCGATCTCTGCTTCTCGGGGGCGAAGAAGCGTCTAATTCGCGCACAGCTCAGTAGAGCGGCAGCGCAGCGCTCCGGAGCGCCGCTTCAAGCCGAAAGACGCCGGGAAGCGGCACTTTCCTCCGGATAGCTCCGGAGCCGCGCTTCTGCTTCTCTAGTCATCTCTAGCTTAGCGAAAAGCTTTCCCACTCCAGTTGGCAAGGGGAGAGCGTACCTGCACTGCACACTAACCGCGGTTTGCAAAGAAAGAGGATTTGCTGCACATTCCAAGGACACGGCTCTTTCCGAGGCAATCTGCAACCTGCTGTCAGATGGAAGTGCTCTCTGCCCTCTCCTGCCCAGCTCTAGGTACTAGCGGGCACTTGCCAGCCTGGGCGAGGCAAACAACCTCCAGAGATGTCACAGAGCATAAGTGGAGCACAGATGCTCAAAAGCAGCAAAGCTGAAGAGGCTGGCTCAGCTTCACCAGTGTGCAATTGACTGACTGCGAAAAACAAAGCAGCAGAGCACCGGGCTTCTGGGCGCTGTGAAGGCAATTGCCAAAACCAGGCAGCTGCTCCTTCCCAAGCACAGGCAGCTGCCTATGTTCTTGCTTGTCGACAAACTCACCGCTGCCCTTCTTTTCAGCAGCTGCCACCGTCTTCTGTGCATCTCGGAGCCTCTGGCGACGAGCAAGACTTGCCAAGGTGGGAGGCATCAGGACCAAGTCAAAACCCAGGCAAGTTGTCCTGGAACGCTTTCCATTCGCTTGCCGAGAGTGAATTCAAGAGGCAGGAGAGCGGCAGCCACCGTCCTCCAGCAGTCGGAAGGCTTGGCACACAAGCCCGCTTCTTTGCGGCTTCGTTCTTCGCCTCTTCCAAGCAACCGCGATCTCTGCTTCTCGGGGGCGAAGAAGCGTCTAATTCGCGCACAGCTCAGTAGAGCGCCAGCGCAGCGCTCCGGAGCGCCGCTTCAAGCCGAAAGACGCCGGGAAGCGGCACTTTCCTCCGGATAGCTCCGGAGCCGCGCTTCTGCTTCTCTAGTCATCTCTAGCTTAGCGAAAAGCTTTCCCACTCCAGTTGGCAAGGGGAGAGCGTACCTGCACTGCACACTAACCGCGGTTTGCAAAGAAAGAGGATTTGCTGCACATTCCAAGGACACGGCTCTTTCCGAGGCAATCTGCAACCTGCTGTCAGATGGAAGTGCTCTCTGCCCTCTCCTGCCCAGCTCTAGGTACTAGCGGGCACTTTCCAGCCTGGCCGAGGCAAACAACCTCGAGAGATGTCACAGAGCATAAGTGGAGCACAGATGCTCAAAAGCAGCAAAGCTGAAGAGCCTGGCTCAGCTTGACTAGTGTGCAATTGACTGACTGCGAAAAACAAAGCAGCAGAGCACCGGGCTTCTGGGCGCTGTGAAGGCAATTGCCAAAACCAGGCAGCTGCTCCTTCCCAAGCACAGGCAGCTGCCTATGTTTTTGCTTGTCGACAAACTCACCGCTGCCCTTCTTTTCAGCAGCTGCCACCGTCTTCTGTGCATCTCGGAGCCTCTGGCGACGAGCAAGACTTGCCAAGGTGGGAGGCATCAGGACCAAGTCAAAACCCAGGCAAGTTGTCCTGGAACGCTTTCCATTCGCTTGCCGAGAGTGAATTCAAGAGGCAGGAGAGCGGCAGCCACCGTCCTCCAGCAGTCGGAAGGCTTGGCACACAAGCCCGCTTCTTTGCGGCTTCGTTCTTCGCCTCTTCCAAGCAAGCGCGATCTCTGCTTCTCGGAGGCGAAGAAGCGGCTAATTCGCGCACAGCTCAGTAGAGCGGCAGCGCAGCGCTCCGGAGCGCCGCTTCAAGCCGAAAGACGCCGGGAAGCGGCACTTTCCTCCGGATAGCTCCGGAGCCGCGCTTCTGCTTCTCTAGTCATCTCTAGCTTAGCGAAAAGCTTTCCCACTCCACTTGGCAAGGGGAGAGCGTACCTGCACTGCACACTAACCGCGGTTTGCAAAGAAAGAGGATTTGCTGCACATTCCAAGGACACGGCTCTTTCCGAGGCAATCTGCAACCTGCTGTCAGATGGAAGTGCTCTCTGCCCTCTCCTGCCCAGCTCTAGGTACTAGCGGGCACTTTCCAGCCTGGCCGAGGCAAACAACCTCCAGAGATGTCACAGAGCATAAGTGGAGCACAGATGCTCAAAAGCAGCAAAGCTGAAGAGCCTGGCTCAGCTTCACTAGTGTGCAATTGACTGACTGCGAAAAACAAAGCAGCAGAGCACCGGGCTTCTGGGCGCTGTGAAGGCAATTGCCAAAACCAGGCAGCTGCTCCTTCCCAAGCACAGGCAGCTGCCTATGTTCTTTCTTGTCGACAAACTCACCGCTGCCCTTCTTTTCAGCAGCTGCCACCGTCTTCTGTGCATCTCGGAGCCTCTGGCGACGAGCAAGACTTGCCAAGGTGGGACGCATCAGGACCAAGTCAAAACCCAGGCAAGTTGTCCTGGAACGCTTTCCATTCGCTTGCCGAGAGTGAATTCAACAGGCAGGAGAGCGGCAGCCACCGTCCTCCAGCAGTCGGAAGGCTTGGCACACAAGCCCGCTTCTTTGCGGCTTCGTTCTTCGCCTCTTCCAAGCAAGCGCGATCTCTGCTTCTCGGAGGCGAAGAAGCGGCTAATTCGCGCACAGCTCAGTAGAGCGCCAGCGCAGCGCTCCGGAGCGCCGCTTCAAGCCGAAAGACGCCGGGAAGCGGCACTTTCCTCCGGATAGCTCCGGAGCCGCGCTTCTGCTTCTCTAGTCATCTCTAGCTTAGCGAAAAGCTTTCCCACTCCACTTGGCAAGGGGAGAGCGTACCTGCACTGCACACTAACCGCGGTTTGCAAAGAAAGAGGATTTGCTGCACATTCCAAGGACACGGCTCTTTCCGAGGCAATCTGCAACCTGCTGTCAGATGGAAGTGCTCTCTGCCCTCTCCTGCCCAGCTCTAGGTACTAGCGGGCACTTTCCAGCCTGGCCGAGGCAAACAACCTCCAGAGATGTCACAGAGCATAAGTGGAGCACAGATGCTCAAAAGCAGCAAAGCTGAAGAGCCTGGCTCAGCTTCACTAGTGTGCAATTGACTGACTGCGAAAAACAAAGCAGCAGAGCACCGGGCTTCTGGGCGCTGTGAAGGCAATTGCCAAAACCAGGCAGCTGCTCCTTCCCAAGCACAGGCAGCTGCCTATGTTCTTTCTTGTCGACAAACTCACCGCTGCCCTTCTTTTCAGCAGCTGCCACCGTCTTCTGTGCATCTCGGAGCCTCTGGCGACGAGCAAGACTTGCCAAGGTGGGACGCATCAGGACCAAGTCAAAACCCAGGCAAGTTGTCCTGGAACGCTTTCCATTCGCTTGCCGAGAGTGAATTCAACAGGCAGGAGAGCGGCAGCCACCGTCCTCCAGCAGTCGGAAGGCTTGGCACACAAGCCCGCTTCTTTGCGGCTTCGTTCTTCGCCTCTTCCAAGCAAGCGCGATCTCTGCTTCTCGGAGGCGAAGAAGCGGCTAATTCGCGCACAGCTCAGTAGAGCGCCAGCGCAGCGCTCCGGAGCGCCGCTTCAAGCCGAAAGACGCCGGGAAGCGGCACTTTCCTCCGGATAGCTCCGGAGCCGCGCTTCTGCTTCTCTAGTCATCTCTAGCTTAGCGAAAAGCTTTCCCACTCCAGTTGGCAAGGGGAGAGCGTACCTGCACTGCACACTAACTGCGGTTTGCAAAGAAAGAGGATTTGCTGCACATTCCAAGGACACGGCTCTTTCCGAGGCAATCTGCAACCTGCTGTCAGATGGAAGTGCTCTCTGCCCTCTCCTGCCCAGCTCTAGGTACTAGCGGGCACTTTCCAGCCTGGCCGAGGCAAACAACCTCCAGAGATGTCACAGAGCATAAGTGGAGCACAGATGCTCAAAAGCAGCAAAGCTGAAGAGCCTGGCTCAGCTTCACCAGTGTGCAATTGACTGACTGCGAAAAACAAAGCAGCAGAGCACCGGGCTTCTGGGCGCTGTGAAGGCAATTGCCAAAACCAGGCAGCTGCTCCTTCCCAAGCACAGGCAGCTGCCTATGTTCTTGCTTGTCGACAAACTCACCGCTGCCCTTCTTTTCAGCAGCTGCCACCGTCTTCTGTGCATCTCGGAGCCTCTGGCGACGAGCAAGACTTGCCAAGGTGGGACGCATCAGGACCAAGTCAAAACCCAGGCAAGTTGTCCTGGAACGCTTTCCATTCGCTTGCCGAGAGTGAATTCAAGAGGCAGGAGAGCGGCAGCCACCGTCCTCCAGCAGTCGGAAGGCTTGGCACACAAGCCCGCTTCTTTGCGGCTTCGTTCTTCGCCTCTTCCAAGCAACCGCGATCTCTGCTTCTCGGAGGCGAAGAAGCGGCTAATTCGCGCACAGCTCAGTAGAGCGGCAGCGGAGCGCTCCGGAGCGCCGCTTCAAGCCGAAAGACGCCGGGAAGCGGCACTTTCCTCCGGATAGCTCCGGAGCCGCGCTTCTGCTTCTCTAGTCATCTCTAGCTTAGCGAAAAGCTTTCCCACTCCAGTTGGCAAGGGGAGAGCGTACCTGCACTGCACACTAACCGCGGTTTGCAAAGAAAGAGGATTTGCTGCACATTCCAAGGACACGGCTCTTTCCGAGGCAATCTGCAACCTGCTGTCAGATGGAAGTGCTCTCTGCCCTCTCCTGCCCAGCTCTAGGTACTAGCGGGCACTTTCCAGCCTGGGCGAGGCAAACCACCTCCAGAGATGTCACAGAGCATAAGTGGAGCACAGATGCTCAAAAGCAGCAAAGCTGAAGAGCCTGGCTCAGCTTCACCAGTGTGCAATTGACTGACTGCGAAAAACAAAGCAGCAGAGCACCGGGCTTCTGGGCGCTGTGAAGGCAATTGCCTAAACCAGGCAGCTGCTCCTTCCCAAGCACAGGCAGCTGCCTATGTTCTTGCTTGTCGACAAACTCACCGCTGCCCTTCTTTTCAGCAGCTGCCACCGTCTTCTGTGCATCTCGGAGCCTCTGGCGACGAGCAAGACTTGCCAAGGTGGGAGGCATCAGGACCAAGTCAAAACCCAGGCAAGTTGTCCTGGAACGCTTTCCATTCGCTTGCCGAGAGTGAATTCAAGAGGCAGGAGAGCGGCAGCCACCGTCCTCCAGCAGTCGGAAGGCTTGGCACACAAGCCCGCTTCTTTGCGGCTTCGTTCTTCGCCTCTTCCAAGCAACCGCGATCTCTGCTTCTCGGAGGCGAAGAAGCGGCTAATTCGCGCACAGCTCAGTAGAGCGCCAGCGCAGCGCTCCGGAGCGCCGCTTCAAGCCGAAAGACGCCGGGAAGCGGCACTTTCCTCCGGATAGCTCCGGAGCCGCGCTTCTGCTTCTCTAGTCATCTCTAGCTTAGCGAAAAGCTTTCCCACTCCATTTGGCAAGGGGAGAGCGTACCTGCACTGCACACTAACCGCGGTTTGCAAAGAAAGAGGATTTGCTGCACATTCCAAGGACACGGCTCTTTCCGAGGCAATCTGCAACCTGCTGTCAGATGGAAGTGCTCTCTGCCCTCTCCTGCCCAGCTCTAGGTACTAGCGGGCACTTTCCAGCCTGGCCGAGGCAAACCACCTCCAGAGATGTCACAGAGCATAAGTGGAGCACAGATGCTCAAAAGCAGCAAAGCTGAAGAGCCTGGCTCAGCTTCACTAGTGTGCAATTGACTGACTGCGAAAAACAAAGCAGCAGAGCACCGGGCTTCTGGGCGCTGTGAAGGCAATTGCCAAAACCAGGCAGCTGCTCCTTCCCAAGCACAGGCAGCTGCCTATGTTCTTGCTTGTCGACAAACTCACCGCTGCCCTTCTTTTCAGCAGCTGCCACCGTCTTCTGTGCATCTCGGAGCCTCTGGCGACGAGCAAGACTTGCCAAGGTGGGAGGCATCAGGACCAAGTCAAAACCCAGGCAAGTTGTCCTGGAACGCTTTCCATTCGCTTGCCGAGAGTGAATTCAACAGGCAGGAGAGCGGCAGCCACCGTCCTCCAGCAGTCGGAAGGCTTGGCACACAAGCCCGCTTCTTTGCGGCTTCGTTCTTCGCCTCTTCCAAGCAACCGCGATCTCTGCTTCTCGGAGGCGAAGAAGCGGCTAATTCGCGCACAGCTCAGTAGAGCGGCAGCGCAGCGCTCCGGAGCGCCGCTTCAAGCCGAAAGACGCCGGGAAGCGGCACTTTCCTCCGGATAGCTCCGGAGCCGCGCTTCTGCTTCTCTAGTCATCTCTAGCTTAGCGAAAAGCTTTCCCACTCCATTTGGCAAGGGGAGAGCGTACCTGCACTGCACACTAACCGCGGTTTGCAAAGAAAGAGGATTTGCTGCACATTCCAAGGACACGGCTCTTTCCGAGGCAATCTGCAACCTGCTGTCAGATGGAAGTGCTCTCTGCCCTCTCCTGCCCAGCTCTAGGTACTAGCGGGCACTTTCCAGCCTGGCCGAGGCAAACAACCTCCAGAGATGTCACACAGCATAAGTGGAGCACAGATGCTCAAAAGCAGCAAAGCTGAAGAGCCTGGCTCAGCTTCACCAGTGTGCAATTGACTGACTGCGAAAAACAAAGCAGCAGAGCACCGGGCTTCTGGGCGCTGTGAAGGCAATTGCCAAAACCAGGCAGCTGCTCCTTCCCAAGCACAGGCAGCTGCCTATGTTCTTGCTTGTCGACAAACTCACCGCTGCCCTTCTTTTCAGCAGCTGCCACCGTCTTCTGTGCATCTCGGAGCCTCTGGCGACGAGCAAGACTTGCCAAGGTGGGACGCATCAGGACCAAGTCAAAACCCAGGCAAGTTGTCCTGGAACGCTTTCCATTCGCTTGCCGAGAGTGAATTCAAGAGGCAGGAGAGCGGCAGCCACCGTCCTCCAGCAGTCGGAAGGCTTGGCACACAAGCCCGCTTCTTTGCGGCTTCGTTCTTCGCCTCTTCCAAGCAACCGCGATCTCTGCTTCTCGGAGGCGAAGAAGCGGCTAATTCGCGCACAGCTCAGTAGAGCGCCAGCGCAGCGCTCCGGAGCGCCGCTTCAAGCCGAAAGACGCCGGGAAGCGGCACTTTCCTCCGGATAGCTCCGGAGCCGCGCTTCTGCTTCTCTAGTCATCTCTAGCTTAGCGAAAAGCTTTCCCACTCCAGTTGGCAAGGGGAGAGCGTACCTGCACTGCACACTAACCGCGGTTTGCAAAGAAAGAGGATTTGCTGCACATTCCAAGGACACGGCTCTTTCCGAGGCAATCTGCAACCTGCTGTCAGATGGAAGTGCTCTCTGCCCTCTCCTGCCCAGCTCTAGGTACTAGCGGGCACTTGCCAGCCTGGCCGAGGCAAACAACCTCCAGAGATGTCACAGAGCATAAGTGGAGCACAGATGCTCAAAAGCAGCAAAGCTGAAGAGCCTGGCTCAGCTTCACTAGTGTGCAATTGACTGACTGCGAAAAACAAAGCAGCAGAGCACCGGGCTTCTGGGCGCTGTGAAGGCAATTGCCAAAACCAGGCAGCTGCTCCTTCCCAAGCACAGGCAGCTGCCTATGTTCTTGCTTGTCGACAAACTCACCGCTGCCCTTCTTTTCAGCAGCTGCCACCGTCTTCTGTGCATCTCGGAGCCTCTGGCGACGAGCAAGACTTGCCAAGGTGGGACGCATCAGGACCAAGTCAAAACCCAGGCAAGTTGTCCTGGAACGCTTTCCATTCGCTTGCCGAGAGTGAATTCAAGAGGCAGGAGAGCGGCAGCCACCGTCCTCCAGCAGTCGGAAGGCTTGGCACACAAGCCCGCTTCTTTGCGGCTTCGTTCTTCGCCTCTTCCAAGCAACCGCGATCTCTGCTTCTCGGAGGCGAAGAAGCGGCTAATTCGCGCACAGCTCAGTAGAGCGCCAGCGCAGCGCTCCGGAGCGCCGCTTCAAGCCGAAAGACGCCGGGAAGCGGCACTTTCCTCCGGATAGCTCCGGAGCCGCGCTTCTGCTTCTCTAGTCATCTCTATCTTAGCGAAAAGCTTTCCCACTCCAGTTGGCAAGGGGAGAGCGTACCTGCACTGCACACTAACCGCGGTTTGCAAAGAAAGAGGATTTGCTGCACATTCCAAGGACACGGCTCTTTCCGAGGCAATCTGCAACCTGCTGTCAGATGGAAGTGCTCTCTGCCCTCTCCTGCCCAGCTCTAGGTACTAGCGGGCACTTTCCAGCCTGGGCGAGGCAAACCACCTCCAGAGATGTCACAGAGCATAAGTGGAGCACAGATGCTCAAAAGCAGCAAAGCTGAAGAGCCTGGCTCAGCTTCACCAGTGTGCAATTGACTGACTGCGAAAAACAAAGCAGCAGAGCACCGGGCTTCTGGGCGCTGTGAAGGCAATTGCCTAAACCAGGCAGCTGCTCCTTCCCAAGCACAGGCAGCTGCCTATGTTCTTGCTTGTCGACAAACTCACCGCTGCCCTTCTTTTCAGCAGCTGCCACCGTCTTCTGTGCATCTCGGAGCCTCTGGCGACGAGCAAGACTTGCCAAGGTGGGACGAATCCGGACCAAGTCAAAACCCAGGCAAGTTGTCCTGGAACGCTTTCCATTCGCTTGCCGAGAGTGAATTCAAGAGGCAGGAGAGCGGCAGCCACCGTCCTCCAGCAGTCGGAAGGCTTGGCACACAAGCCCGCTTCTTTGCGGCTTCGTTCTTCGCCTCTTCCAAGCAACCGCGATCTCTGCTTCTCGGAGGCGAAGAAGCGGCTAATTCGCGCACAGCTCAGTAGAGCGCCAGCGCAGCGCTCCGGAGCGCCGCTTCAAGCCGAAAGACGCCGGGAAGCGGCACTTTCCTCCGGATAGCTCCGGAGCCGCGCTTCTGCTTCTCTAGTCATCTCTAGCTTAGCGAAAAGCTTTCCCACTCCAGTTGGCAAGGGGAGAGCGTACCTGCACTGCACACTAACCGCGGTTTGCAAAGAAAGAGGATTTGCTGCACATTCCAAGGACACGGCTCTTTCCGAGGCAATCTGCAACCTGCTGTCAGATGGAAGTGCTCTCTGCCCTCTCCTGCCCAGCTCTAGGTACTAGCGGGCACTTTCCAGCCTGGCCGAGGCAAACAACCTCCAGAGATGTCACAGAGCATAAGTGGAGCACAGATGCTCAAAAGCAGCAAAGCTGAAGAGCCTGGCTCAGCTTCACTAGTGTGCAATTGACTGACTGCGAAAAACAAAGCAGCAGAGCACCGGGCTTCTGGGCGCTGTGAAGGCAATTGCCAAAACCAGGCAGCTGCTCCTTCCCAAGCACAGGCAGCTGCCTATGTTCTTGCTTGTCGACAAACTCACCGCTGCCCTTCTTTTCAGCAGCTGCCACCGTCTTCTGTGCATCTCGGAGCCTCTGGCGACGAGCAAGACTTGCCAAGGTGGGACGCATCCGGACCAAGTCAAAACCCAGGCAAGTTGTCCTGGAACGCTTTCCATTCGCTTGCCGAGAGTGAATTCAAGAGGCAGGAGAGCGGCAGCCACCGTCCTCCAGCAGTCGGAAGGCTTGGCACACAAGCCCGCTTCTTTGCGGCTTCGTTCTTCGCCTCTTCCAAGCAACCGCGATCTCTGCTTCTCGGAGGCGAAGAAGCGGCTAATTCGCGCACAGCTCAGTAGAGCGGCAGCGCAGCGCTCCGGAGCGCCGCTTCAAGCCGAAAGACGCCGGGAAGCGGCACTTTCCTCCGGATAGTTCCGGAGCCGCGCTTCTGCTTCTCTAGTCATCTCTAGCTTAGCGAAAAGCTTTCCCACTCCATTTGGCAAGGGGAGAGCGTACCTGCACTGCACACTAACCGCGGTTTGCAAAGAAAGAGGATTTGCTGCACATTCCAAGGACACGGCTCTTTCCGAGGCAATCTGCAACCTGCTGTCAGATGGAAGTGCTCTCTGCCCTCTCCTGCCCAGCTCTAGGTACTAGCGGGCACTTTCCAGCCTGGCCGAGGCAAACAACCTCCAGAGATGTCACAGAGCATAAGTGGAGCACAGATGCTCAAAAGCAGCAAAGCTGAAGAGCCTGGCTCAGCTTCACCAGTGTGCAATTGACTGACTGCGAAAAACAAAGCAGCAGAGCACCGGGCTTCTGGGCGCTGTGAAGGCAATTGCCAAAACCAGGCAGCTGCTCCTTCCCAAGCACAGGCAGCTGCCTATGTTCTTGCTTGTCGACAAACTCACCGCTGCCCTTCTTTTCAGCAGCTGCCACCGTCTTCTGTGCATCTCGGAGCCTCTGGCGACGAGCAAGACTTGCCAAGGTGGGACGCATCAGGACCAAGTCAAAACCCAGGCAAGTTGTCCTGGAACGCTTTCCATTCGCTTGCCGAGAGTGAATTCAACAGGCAGGAGAGCGGCAGCCACCGTCCTCCAGCAGTCGGAAGGCTTGGCACACAAGCCCGCTTCTTTGCGGCTTCGTTCTTCGCCTCTTCCAAGCAACCGCGATCTCTGCTTCTCGGAGGCGAAGAAGCGGCTAATTCGCGCACAGCTCAGTAGAGCGGCAGCGCAGCGCTCCGGAGCGCCGCTTCAAGCCGAAAGACGCCGGGAAGCGGCACTTTCCTCCGGATAGCTCCGGAGCCGCGCTTCTGCTTCTCTAGTCATCTCTAGCTTAGCGAAAAGCTTTCCCACTCCAGTTGGCAAGGGGAGAGCGTACCTGCACTGCACACTAACCGCGGTTTGCAAAGAAAGAGGATTTGCTGCACATTCCAAGGACACGGCTCTTTCCGAGGCAATCTGCAACCTGCTGTCAGATGGAAGTGCTCTCTGCCCTCTCCTGCCCAGCTCTAGGTACTAGCGGGCACTTGCCAGCCTGGCCGAGGCAAACAACCTCCAGAGATGTCACAGAGCATAAGTGGAGCACAGATGCTCAAAAGCAGCAAAGCTGAAGAGCCTGGCTCAGCTTCACTAGTGTGCAATTGACTGACTGCGAAAAACAAAGCAGCAGAGCACCGGGCTTCTGGGCGCTGTGAAGGCAATTGCCAAAACCAGGCAGCTGCTCCTTCCCAAGCACAGGCAGCTGCCTATGTTCTTGCTTGTCGACAAACTCACCGCTGCCCTTCTTTTCAGCAGCTGCCACCGTCTTCTGTGCATCTCGGAGCCTCTGGCGACGAGCAAGACTTGCCAAGGTGGGACGCATCAGGACCAAGTCAAAACCCAGGCAAGTTGTCCTGGAACGCTTTCCATTCGCTTGCCGAGAGTGAATTCAAGAGGCAGGAGAGCGGCAGCCACCGTCCTCCAGCAGTCGGAAGGCTTGGCACACAAGCCCGCTTCTTTGCGGCTTCGTTCTTCGCCTCTTCCAAGCAACCGCGATCTCTGCTTCTCGGAGGCGAAGAAGCGGCTAATTCGCGCACAGCTCAGTAGAGCGCCAGCGCAGCGCTCCGGAGCGCCGCTTCAAGCCGAAAGACGCCGGGAAGCGGCACTTTCCTCCGGATAGCTCCGGAGCCGCGCTTCTGCTTCTCTAGTCATCTCTAGCTTAGCGAAAAGCTTTCCCACTCCAGTTGGCAAGGGGAGAGCGTACCTGCACTGCACACTAACCGCGGTTTGCAAAGAAAGAGGATTTGCTGCACATTCCAAGGACACGGCTCTTTCCGAGGCAATCTGCAACCTGCTGTCAGATGGAAGTGCTCTCTGCCCTCTCCTGCCCAGCTCTAGGTACTAGCGGGCACTTTCCAGCCTGGCCGAGGCAAACCACCTCCAGAGATGTCACAGAGCATAAGTGGAGCACAGATGCTCAAAAGCAGCAAAGCTGAAGAGCCTGGCTCAGCTTCACTAGTGTGCAATTGACTGACTGCGAAAAACAAAGCAGCAGAGCACCGGGCTTCTGGGCGCTGTGAAGGCAATTGCCAAAACCAGGCAGCTGCTCCTTCCCAAGCACAGGCAGCTGCCTATGCTCTTGCTTGTCGACAAACTCACCGCTGCCCTTCTTTTCAGCAGCTGCCACCGTCTTCTGTGCATCTCGCAGCCTCTGGCGACGAGCAAGACTTGCCAAGGTGGGACGCATCAGGACCAAGTCAAAACCCAGGCAAGTTGTCCTGGAACGCTTTCCATTCGCTTGCCGAGAGTGAATTCAAGAGGCAGGAGAGCGGCAGCCACCGTCCTCCAGCAGTCGGAAGGCTTGGCACACAAGCCCGCTTCTTTGCGGCTTCGTTCTTCACCTCTTCCAAGCAACCGCGATCTCTGCTTCTCGGGGGCGAAGAAGCATCTAATTCGCGCACAGCTCAGTAGAGCGGCAGCGCAGCGCTCCGGAGCGCCGCTTCAAGCCGAAAGACGCCGGGAAGCGGCACTTTCCTCCGGATAGCTCCGGAGCCGCGCTTCTGCTTCTCTAGTCATCTCTAGCTTAGCGAAAAGCTTTCCCACTCCAGTTGGCAAGGGGAGAGCGTACCTGCACTGCACACTAACCGCGGTTTGCAAAGAAAGAGGATTTGCTGCACATTCCAAGGACACGGCTCTTTCCGAGGCAATCTGCAACCTGCTGTCAGATGGAAGTGCTCTCTGCCCTCTCCTGCCCAGCTCTAGGTATCAGCGGGCACTTTCCAGCCTGGCCGAGGCAAACAACCTCCAGAGATGTCACAGAGCATAAGTGGAGCACAGATGCTCAAAAGCAGCAAAGCTGAAGAGCCTGGCTCAGCTTCACTAGTGTGCAATTGACTGACTGCGAAAAACAAAGCAGCAGAGCACCGGGCTTCTGGGCGCTGTGAAGGCAATTGCCAAAACCAGGCAGCTGCTCCTTCCCAAGCACAGGCAGCTGCCTATGTTCTTGCTTGTCGACAAACTCACCGCTGCCCTTCTTTTCAGCAGCTGCCACCGTCTTCTGTGCATCTCGGAGCCTCTGGCGACGAGCAAGACTTGCCAAGGTGGGACGCATCCGGACCAAGTCAAAACCCAGGCAAGTTGTCCTGGAACGCTTTCCATTCGCTTGCTGAGAGTGAATTCAAGAGGCAGGAGAGCGGCAGCCACCGTCCTCCAGCAGTCGGAAGGCTTGGCACACAAGCCCGCTTCTTTGCGGCTTCGTTCTTCGCCTCTTCCAAGCAACCGCGATCTCTGCTTCTCGGAGGCGAAGAAGCGGCTAATTCGCGCACAGCTCAGTAGAGCGGCAGCGCAGCGCTCCGGAGCGCCGCTTCAAGCCGAAAGACGCCGGGAAGCGGCACTTTCCTCCGGATAGCTCCGGAGCCGCGCTTCTGCTTCTCTAGTCATCTCTAGCTTAGCGAAAAGCTTTCCCACTCCAGTTGGCAAGGGGAGAGCGTACCTGCACTGCACACTAACCGCGGTTTGCAAAGAAAGAGGATTTGCTGCACATTCCAAGGACACGGCTCTTTCCGAGGCAATCTGCAACCTGCTGTCAGATGGAAGTGCTCTCTGCCCTCTCCTGCCCAGCTCTAGGTACTAGCGGGCACTTGCCAGCCTGGCCGAGGCAAACAACCTCCAGAGATGTCACAGAGCATAAGTGGAGCACAGATGCTCAAAAGCAGCAAAGCTGAAGAGCCTGGCTCAGCTTCACCAGTGTGCAATTGACTGACTGCGAAAAACAAAGCAGCAGAGCACCGGGCTTCTGGGCGCTGTGAAGGCAATTGCCAAAACCAGGCAGCTGCTCCTTCCCAAGCACAGGCAGCTGCCTATGTTCTTGCTTGTCGACAAACTCACCGCTGCCCTTCTTTTCAGCAGCTGCCACCGTCTTCTGTGCATCTCGGAGCCTCTGGCGACGAGCAAGACTTGCCAAGGTGGGACGCATCAGGACCAAGTCAAAACCCAGGCAAGTTGTCCTGGAACGCTTTCCATTCTCGCTTGCCGAGAGTGAATTCAAGAGGCAGGAGAGCGGCAGCCACCGTCCTCCAGCAGTCGGAAGGCTTGGCACACAAGCCCGCTTCTTTGCGGCTTCGTTCTTCGCCTCTTCCAAGCAACCGCGATCTCTGCTTCTCGGAGGCGAAGAAGCGGCTAATTCGCGCACAGCTCAGTAGAGCGCCAGCGCAGCGCTCCGGAGCGCCGCTTCAAGCCGAAAGACGCCGGGAAGCGGCACTTTCCTCCGGATAGCTCCGGAGCCGCGCTTCTGCTTCTCTAGTCATCTCTAGCTTAGCGAAAAGCTTTCCCACTCCAGTTGGCAAGGGGAGAGCGTACCTGCACTGCACACTAACCGCGGTTTGCAAAGAAGAGGATTTGCTGCACATTCCAAGGACACGGCTCTTTCCGAGGCAATCTGCAACCTGCTGTCAGATGGAAGTGCTCTCTGCCTTCTCCTGCCCAGCTCTAGGTACTAGCGGGCACTTGCCAGCCTGGCCGAGGCAAACAACCTCCAGAGATGTCACAGAGCATAAGTGGAGCACAGATGCTCAAAAGCAGCAAAGCTGAAGAGCCTGGCTCAGCTTCACTAGTGTGCAATTGACTGACTGCGAAAAACAAAGCAGCAGAGCACCGGGCTTCTGGGCGCTGTGAAGGCAATTGCCAAAACCAGGCAGCTGCTCCTTCCCAAGCACAGGCAGCTGCCTATGTTCTTGCTTGTCGACAAACTCACCGCTGCCCTTCTTTTCAGCAGCTGCCACCGTCTTCTGTGCATCTCGGAGCCTCTGGCGATGAGCAAGACTTGCCAAGGTGGGACGCATCAGGACCAAGTCAAAACCCAGGCAAGTTGTCCTGGAACGCTTTCCATTCGCTTGCCGAGAGTGAATTCAAGAGGCAGGAGAGCGGCAGCCACCGTCCTCCAGCAGTCGGAAGGCTTGGCACACAAGCCCGCTTCTTTGCGGCTTCGTTCTTCGCCTCTTCCAAGCAACCGCGATCTCTGCTTCTCGGAGGCGAAGAAGCGGCTAATTCGCGCACAGCTCAGTAGAGCGGCAGCGCAGCGCTCCGGAGCGCCGCTTCAAGCCGAAAGACGCCGGGAAGCGGCACTTTCCTCCGGATAGCTCCGGAGCCGCGCTTCTGCTTCTCTAGTCATCTCTAGCTTAGCGAAAAGCTTTCCCACTCCAGTTGGCAAGGGGAGAGCGTACCTGCACTGCACACTAACCGCGGTTTGCAAAGAAAGAGGATTTGCTGCACATTGCAAGGACACGGCTCTTTCCGAGGCAATCTGCAACCTGCTGTCAGATGGAAGTGCTCTCTGCCCTCTCCTGCCCAGCTCTAGGTACTAGCGGGCACTTGCCAGCCTGGCCGAGGCAAACCACCTCCAGAGATGTCACAGAGCATAAGTGGAGCACAGATGCTCAAAAGCAGCAAAGCTGAAGAGCCTGGCTCAGCTTCACTAGTGTGCAATTGACTGACTGCGAAAAACAAAGCAGCAGAGCACCGGGCTTCTGGGCGCTGTGAAGGCAATTGCCAAAACCAGGCAGCTGCTCCTCCCAAGCACAGGCAGCTGCCTATGCTCTTGCTTGTCGACAAACTCACCGCTGCCCTTCTTTTCAGCAGCTGCCACCGTCTTCTGTGCATCTCGCAGCCTCTGGCGACGAGCAAGACTTGCCAAGGTGGGACGCATCAGGACCAAGTCAAAACCCAGGCAAGTTGTCCTGGAACGCTTTCCATTCGCTTGCCGAGAGTGAATTCAAGAGGCAGGAGAGCGGCAGCCACCGTCCTCCAGCAGTCGGAAGGCTTGGCACACAAGCCCGCTTCTTTGCGGCTTCGTTCTTCACCTCTTCCAAGCAACCGCGATCTCTGCTTCTCGGGGGCGAAGAAGCGTCTAATTCGCGCACAGCTCAGTAGAGCGGCAGCGCAGCGCTCCGGAGCGCCGCTTCAAGCCGAAAGACGCCGGGAAGCGGCACTTTCCTCCGGATAGCTCCGGAGCCGCGCTTCTGCTTCTCTAGTCATCTCTAGCTTAGCGAAAGCTTTCCCACTCCAGTTGGCAAGGGGAGAGCGTACCTGCACTGCACACTAACCGCGGTTTGCAAAGAAAGAGGATTTGCTGCACATTCCAAGGACACGGCTCTTTCCGAGGCAATCTGCAACCTGCTGTCAGATGGAAGTGCTCTCTGCCCTCTCCTGCCCAGCTCTAGGTACTAGCGGGCACTTGCCAGCCTGGCCGAGGCAAACAACCTCCAGAGATGTCACAGAGCATAAGTGGAGCACAGATGCTCAAAAGCAGCAAAGCTGAAGAGCCTGGCTCAGCTTCACCAGTGTGCAATTGACTGACTGCGAAAAACAAAGCAGCAGAGCACCGGGCTCTGGGCGCTGTGAAGGCAATTGCCAAAACCAGGCAGCTGCTCCTTCCCAAGCACAGGCAGCTGCCTATCTTCTTGCTTGTCGACAAACTCACCGCTGCCCTTCTTTTCAGCAGCTGCCACCGTCTTCTGTGCATCTCGGAGCCTCTGGCGACGAGCAAGACTTGCCAAGGTGGGACGCATCAGGACCAAGTCAAAACCCAGGCAAGTTGTCCTGGAACGCTTTCCATTCGCTTGCCGAGAGTGAATTCAAGAGGCAGGAGAGCGGCAGCCACCGTCCTCCAGCAGTCGGAAGGCTTGGCACACAAGCCCGCTTCTTTGCGGCTTCGTTCTTCGCCTCTTCCAAGCAACCGCGATCTCTGCTTCTCGGAGGCGAAGAAGCGGCTAATTCGCGCACAGCTCAGTAGAGCGCCAGCGCAGCGCTCCGGAGCGCCGCTTCAAGCCGAAAGACGCCGGGAAGCGGCACTTTCCTCCGGATAGCTCCGGAGCCGCGCTTCTGCTTCTCTAGTCATCTCTAGCTTAGCGAAAAGCTTTCCCACTCCAGTTGGCAAGGGGAGAGCGTACCTGCACTGCACACTAACCGCGGTTTGCAAAGAAAGAGGATTTGCTGCACATTCCAAGGACACGGCTCTTTCCCAGGCAATCTGCAACCTGCTGTCAGATGGAAGTGCTCTCTGCCCTCTCCTGCCCAGCTCTAGGTACTAGCGGGCACTTGCCAGCCTGGCCGAGGCAAACAACCTCCAGAGATGTCACAGAGCATAAGTGGAGCACAGATGCTCAAAAGCAGCAAAGCTGAAGAGCCTGGCTCAGCTTCACTAGTGTGCAATTGACTGACTGCGAAAAACAAAGCAGCAGAGCACCGGGCTTCTGGGCGCTGTGAAGGCAATTGCCAAAACCAGGCAGCTGCTCCTTCCCAAGCACAGGCAGCTGCCTATGTTCTTGCTTGTCGACAAACTCACCGCTGCCCTTCTTTTCAGCAGCTGCCACCGTCTTCTGTGCATCTCGGAGCCTCTGGCGACGAGCAAGACTTGCCAAGGTGGGAGGCATCAGGACCAAGTCAAAACCCAGGCAAGTTGTCCTGGAACGCTTTCCATTCGCTTGCCGAGAGTGAATTCAAGAGGCAGGAGAGCGGCAGCCACCGTCCTCCAGCAGTCGGAAGGCTTGGCACACAAGCCCGCTTCTTTGCGGCTTCGTTCTTCGCCTCTTCAAGCAACCGCGATCTCTGCTTCTCGGAGGCGAAGAAGCGGCTAATTCGCGCACAGCTCAGTAGAGCGCCAGCGCAGCGCTCCGGAGCGCCGCTTCAAGCCGAAAGACGCCGGGAAGCGGCACTTTCCTCCGGATAGCTCCGGAGCCGCGCTTCTGCTTCTCTAGTCATCTCTAGCTTAGCGAAAAGCTTTCCCACTCCAGTTGGCAAGGGGAGAGCGTACCTGCACTGCACACTAACCGCGGTTTGCAAAGAAAGAGGATTTGCTGCACATTCCAAGGACACGGCTCTTTCCCAGGCAATCTGCAACCTGCTGTCAGATGGAAGTGCTCTCTGCCCTCTCCTGCCCAGCTCTAGGTACTAGCGGGCACTTGCCAGCCTGGCCGAGGCAAACAACCTCCAGAGATGTCACAGAGCATAAGTGGAGCACAGATGCTCAAAAGCAGCAAAGCTGAAGAGCCTGGCTCAGCTTCACTAGTGTGCAATTGACTGACTGCGAAAAACAAAGCAGCAGAGCACCGGGCTTCTGGGCGCTGTGAAGGCAATTGCCAAAACCAGGCAGCTGCTCCTTCCCAAGCACAGGCAGCTGCCTATGTTCTTGCTTGTCGACAAACTCACCGCTGCCCTTCTTTTCAGCAGCTGCCACCGTCTTCTGTGCATCTCGGAGCCTCTGGCGACGAGCAAGACTTGCCAAGGTGGGACGCATCAGGACCAAGGTCAAAACCCAGGCAAGTTGTCCTGGAACGCTTTCCATTCGCTTGCCGAGAGTGAATTCAAGAGGCAGGAGAGCGGCAGCCACCGTCCTCCAGCAGTCGGAAGGCTTGGCACACAAGCCCGCTTCTTTGCGGCTTCGTTCTTCGCCTCTTCCAAGCAACCGCGATCTCTGCTTCTCGGAGGCGAAGAAGCGGCTAATTCGCGCACAGCTCAGTAGAGCGCCAGCGCAGCGCTCCGGAGCGCCGCTTCAAGCCGAAAGACGCCGGGAAGCGGCACTTTCCTCCGGATAGCTCCGGAGCCGCGCTTCTGCTTCTCTAGTCATCTCTAGCTTAGCGAAAAGCTTTCCCACTCCAGTTGGCAAGGGGAGAGCGTACCTGCACTGCACACTAACCGCGGTTTGCAAAGAAAGAGAATTTGCTGCACATTCCAAGGACACGGCTCTTTCCGAGGCAATCTGCAACCTGCTGTCAGATGGAAGTGCTCTCTGCCTTCTCCTGCCCAGCTCTAGGTACTAGCGGGCACTTGCCAGCCTGGCCGAGGCAAACAACCTCCAGAGATGTCACAGAGCATAAGTGGAGCACAGATGCTCAAAAGCAGCAAAGCTGAAGAGCCTGGCTCAGCTTCACTAGTGTGCAATTGACTGACTGCGAAAAACAAAGCAGCAGAGCACCGGGCTTCTGGGCGCTGTGAAGGCAATTGCCAAAACCAGGCAGCTGCTCCTTCCCAAGCACAGGCAGCTGCCTATGTTCTTGCTTGTCGACAAACTCACCGCTGCCCTTCTTTTCAGCAGCTGCCACCGTCTTCGGTGCATCTCGGAGCCTCTGGCGATGAGCAAGACTTGCCAAGGTGGGACGCATCCGGACCAAGTCAAAACCCAGGCAAGTTGTCCTGGAACGCTTTCCATTCGCTTGCCGAGAGTGAATTCAAGAGGCAGGAGAGCGGCAGCCACCGTCCTCCAGCAGTCGGAAGGCTTGGCACACAAGCCCGCTTCTTTGCGGCTTCGTTCTTCGCCTCTTCCAAGCAACCGCGATCTCTGCTTCTCGGAGGCGAAGAAGCGGCTAATTCGCGCACAGCTCAGTAGAGCGCCAGCGGAGCGCTCCGGAGCGCCGCTTCAAGCCGAAAGACGCCGGGAAGCGGCACTTTCCTCCGGATAGCTCCGGAGCCGCGCTTCTGCTTCTCTAGTCATCTCTAGCTTAGCGAAAAGCTTTCCCACTCCAGTTGGCAAGGGGAGAGCGTACCTGCACTGCACACTAACCGCGGTTTGCAAAGAAAGAGGATTTGCTGCACATTCCAAGGACACGGCTCTTTCCGAGGCAATCTGCAACCTGCTGTCAGATGGAAGTGCTCTCTGCCCTCTCCTGCCCTGCTCTAGGTACTAGCGGGCACTTTCCAGCCTGGCCGAGGCAAACCACCTCCAGAGATGTCACAGAGCATAAGTGGAGCACAGATGCTCAAAAGCAGCAAAGCTGAAGAGCCTGGCTCAGCTTCACTAGTGTGCAATTGACTGACTGCGAAAAACAAAGCAGCAGAGCACCGGGCTTCTGGGCGCTGTGAAGGCAATTGCCAAAACCAGGCAGCTGCTCCTTCCCAAGCACAGGCAGCTGCCTATGCTCTTGCTTGTCGACAAACTCACCGCTGCCCTTCTTTTCAGCAGCTGCCACCGTCTTCTGTGCATCTCGCAGCCTCTGGCGACGAGCAAGACTTGCCAAGGTGGGAGGCATCAGGACCAAGTCAAAACCCAGGCAAGTTGTCCTGGAACGCTTTCCATTCGCTTGCCGAGAGTGAATTCAAGAGGCAGGAGAGCGGCAGCCACCGTCCTCCAGCAGTCGGAAGGCTTGGCACACAAGCCCGCTTCTTTGCGGCTTCGTTCTTCACCTCTTCCAAGCAACCGCGATCTCTGCTTCTCGGGGGCGAAGAAGCGTCTAATTCGCGCACAGCTCAGTAGAGCGGCAGCGCAGCGCTCCGGAGCGCCGCTTCAAGCCGAAAGACGCCGGGAAGCGGCACTTTCCTCCGGATAGCTCCGGAGCCGCGCTTCTGCTTCTCTAGTCATCTCTAGCTTAGCGAAAAGCTTTCCCACTCCAGTTGGCAAGGGGAGAGCGTACCTGCACTGCACACTAACCGCGGTTTGCAAAGAAAGAGGATTTGCTGCACATTCCAAGGACACGGCTCTTTCCGAGGCAATCTGCAACCTGCTATCAGATGGAAGTGCTCTCTGCCCTCTCCTGCCCAGCTCTAGGTACTAGCGGGCACTTTCCAGCCTGGCCGAGGCAAACAACCTCCAGAGATGTCACAGAGCATAAGTGGAGCACAGATGCTCAAAAGCAGCAAAGCTGAAGAGCCTGGCTCAGCTTGACTAGTGTGCAATTGACTGACTGCGAAAAACAAAGCAGCAGAGCACCGGGCTTCTGGGCGCTGTGAAGGCAATTGCCAAAACCAGGCAGCTGCTCCTTCCCAAGCACAGGCAGCTGCCTATGTTCTTGCTTGTCGACAAACTCACCGCTGCCCTTCTTTTCAGCAGCTGCCACCGTCTTCTGTGCATCTCGGAGCCTCTGGCGACGAGCAAGACTTGCCAAGGTGGGACGCATCCGGACCAAGTCAAAACCCAGGCAAGTTGTCCTGGAACGCTTTCCATTCGCTTGCCGAGAGTGAATTCAAGAGGCAGGAGAGCGGCAGCCACCGTCCTCCAGCAGTCGGAAGGCTTGGCACACAAGCCCGCTTCTTTGCGGCTTCGTTCTTCGCCTCTTCCAAGCAAGCGCGATCTCTGCTTCTCGGAGGCGAAGAAGCGGCTAATTCGCGCACAGCTCAGTAGAGCGGCAGCGCAGCGCTCCGGAGCGCCGCTTCAAGCCGAAAGACGCCGGGAAGCGGCACTTTCCTCCGGATAGCTCCGGAGCCGCGCTTCTGCTTCTCTAGTCATCTCTAGCTTAGCGAAAAGCTTTCCCACTCCAGTTGGCAAGGGGAGAGCGTACCTGCACTGCACACTAACCGCGGTTTGCAAAGAAAGAGGATTTGCTGCACATTCCAAGGACACGGCTCTTTCCGAGGCAATCTGCAACCTGCTGTCAGATGGAAGTGCTCTCTGCCCTCTCCTGCCCAGCTCTAGGTACTCGCGGGCACTTGCCAGCCTGGCCGAGGCAAACAACCTCCAGAGATGTCACAGAGCATAAGTGGAGCACAGATGCTCAAAAGCAGCAAAGCTGAAGAGCCTGGCTCAGCTTCACCAGTGTGCAATTGACTGACTGCGAAAAACAAAGCAGCAGAGCACCGGGCTTCTGGGCGCTGTGAAGGCAATTGCCAAAACCAGGCAGCTGCTCCTTCCCAAGCACAGGCAGCTGCCTATCTTCTTGCTTGTCGACAAACTCACCGCTGCCCTTCTTTTCAGCAGCTGCCACCGTCTTCTGTGCATCTCGGAGCCTCTGGCGACGAGCAAGACTTGCCAAGGTGGGACGCATCAGGACCAAGTCAAAACCCAGGCAAGTTGTCCTGGAACGCTTTCCATTCGCTTGCCGAGAGTGAATTCAAGAGGCAGGAGAGCGGCAGCCACCGTCCTCCAGCAGTCGGAAGGCTTGGCACACAAGCCCGCTTCTTGCGGCTTCGTTCTTCGCCTCTTCCAAGCAACCGCGATCTCTGCTTCTCGGAGGCGAAGAAGCGGCTAATTCGCGCACAGCTCAGTAGAGCGGCAGCGGAGCGCTCCGGAGCGCCGCTTCAAGCCGAAAGACGCCGGGAAGCGGCACTTTCCTCCGGATAGCTCCGGAGCCGCGCTTCTGCTTCTCTAGTCATCTCTAGCTTAGCGAAAAGCTTTCCCACTCCAGTTGGCAAGGGGAGAGCGTACCTGCACTGCACACTAACCGCGGTTTGCAAAGAAAGAGGATTTGCTGCACATTCCAAGGACACGGCTCTTTCCCAGGCAATCTGCAACCTGCTGTCAGATGGAAGTGCTCTCTGCCCTCTCCTGCCCAGCTCTAGGTACTAGCGGGCACTTTCCAGCCTGGCCGAGGCAAACCACCTCCAGAGATGTCACAGAGCATAAGTGGAGCACAGATGCTCAAAAGCAGCAAAGCTGAAGAGCCTGGCTCAGCTTCACTAGTGTGCAATTGACTGACTGCGAAAAACAAAGCAGCAGAGCACCGGGCTTCTGGGCGCTGTGAAGGCAATTGCCAAAACCAGGCAGCTGCTCCTTCCCAAGCACAGGCAGCTGCCTATCTTCTTGCTTGTCGACAAACTCACCGCTGCCCTTCTTTTCAGCAGCTGCCACCGTCTTCTGTGCATCTCGGAGCCTCTGGCGACGAGCAAGACTTGCCAAGGTGGGAGGCATCAGGACCAAGTCAAAACCCAGGCAAGTTGTTCTGGAACGCTTTCCATTCGCTTGCCGAGAGTGAATTCAACAGGCAGGAGGGCGGCAGCCACCGTCCTCCGGCAGTCGGAAGGCTTGGCACACAAGCCCGCTTCTTTGCGGCTTCGTTCTTCGCCTCTTCAAGCAACCGCGATCTCTGCTTCTCGGAGGCGAAGAAGCGGCTAATTCGCGCACAGCTCAGTAGAGCGGCAGCGCAGCGCTCCGGAGCGCCGCTTCAAGCCGAAAGACGCCGGGAAGCGGCACTTTCCTCCGGATAGCTCCGGAGCCGCGCTTCTGCTTCTCTAGTCATCTCTAGCTTAGCGAAAAGCTTTCCCACTCCAGTTGGCAAGGGGAGAGCGTACCTGCACTGCACACTAACCGCGGTTTGCAAAGAAAGAGGATTTGCTGCACATTCCAAGGACACGGCTCTTTCCGAGGCAATCTGCAACCTGCTGTCAGATGGAAGTGCTCTCTGCCCTCTCCTGCCCAGCTCTAGGTACTAGCGGGCACTTTCCAGCCTGGCCGAGGCAAACAACCTCCAGAGATGTCACAGAGCATAAGTGGAGCACAGATGCTCAAAAGCAGCAAAGCTGAAGAGCCTGGCTCAGCTTCACTAGTGTGCAATTGACTGACTGCGAAAAACAAAGCAGCAGAGCACCGGGCTTCTGGGCGCTGTGAAGGCAATTGCCAAAACCAGGCAGCTGCTCCTTCCCAAGCACAGGCAGCTGCCTATGTTCTTGCTTGTCGACAAACTCACCGCTGCCCTTCTTTTCAGCAGCTGCCACCGTCTTCTGTGCATCTCGGAGCCTCTGGCGACGAGCAAGACTTGCCAAGGTGGGAAGCATCAGGACCAAGTCAAAACCCAGGCAAGTTGTCCTGGAACGCTTTCCATTTGCTTGCCGAGAGTGAATTCAAGAGGCAGGAGAGCAGCGGCCACCGTCCTCCAGCAGTCGGAAGGCTTGGCACACAAGCCCGCTTCTTTGCGGCTTCGTTCTTCGCCTCTTCCAAGCAACCGCGATCTCTGCTTCTCGGAGGCGAAGAAGCGGCTAATTCGCGCACAGCTCAGTAGAGCGGCAGCGCAGCGCTCCGGAGCGCCGCTTCAAGCCGAAAGACGCCGGGAAGCGGCACCTTCCTCCGGATAGCTCCGGAGCCGCGCTTCTGCTTCTCTAGTCATCTCTAGCTTAGCGAAAAGCTTTCCCACTCCATTTGGCAAGGGGAGAGCGTACCTGCACTGCACAATAACCGCGGTTTGCAAAGAAAGAGGATTTGCTGCACATTCCAAGGACACGGCTCTTTCCGAGGCAATCTGCAACCTGCTGTCAGATGGAAGTGCTCTCTGCCCTCTCCTGCCCAGCTCTAGGTACTAGCGGGCACTTGCCAGCCTGGCCGAGGCAAACAACCTCCAGAGATGTCACAGAGCATAAGTGGAGCACAGATGCTCAAAAGCAGCAAAGCTGAAGAGCCTGGCTCAGCTTCACCAGTGTGCAATTGACTGACTGCGAAAAACAAAGCAGCAGAGCACCGGGCTTCTGGGCGCTGTGAAGGCAATTGCCAAAACCAGGCAGCTGCTCCTTCCCAAGCACAGGCAGCTGCCTATGTTCTTTCTTGTCGACAAACTCACCGCTGCCCTTCTTTTCAGCAGCTGCCACCGTCTTCTGTGCATCTCGGAGCCTCTGGCGACGAGCAAGACTTGCCAAGGTGGGAGGCATCAGGACCAAGTCAAAACCCAGGCAAGTTGTCCTGGAACGCTTTCCATTCGCTTGCCGAGAGTGAATTCAAGAGGCAGGAGAGCGGCAGCCACCGTCCTCCAGCAGTCGGAAGGCTTGGCACACAAGCCCGCTTCTTTGCGGCTTCGTTCTTCGCCTCTTCCAAGCAACCGCGATCTCTGCTTCTCGGAGGCGAAGAAGCGGCTAATTCGCGCACAGCTCAGTAGAGCGCCAGCGCAGCGCTCCGGAGCGCCGCTTCAAGCCGAAAGACGCCGGGAAGCGGCACTTTCCTCCGGATAGCTCCGGAGCCACGCTTCTGCTTCTCTAGTCATCTCTAGCTTAGCGAAAAGCTTTCCCACTCCAGTTGGCAAGGGGAGAGCGTACCTGCACTGCACACTAACCGCGGTTTGCAAAGAAAGAGGATTTGCTGCACATTCCAAGGACACGGCTCTTTCCCAGGCAATCTGCAACCTGCTGTCAGATGGAAGTGCTCTCTGCCCTCTCCTGCCCAGCTCTAGGTACTAGCGGGCACTTGCCAGCCTGGGCGAGGCAAACAACCTCCAGAGATGTCACAGAGCATAAGTGGAGCACAGATGCTCAAAAGCAGCAAAGCTGAAGAGCCTGGCTCAGCTTCACTAGTGTGCAATTGACTGACTGCGAAAAACAAAGCAGCAGAGCACCGGGCTTCTGGGCGCTGTGAAGGCAATTGCCAAAACCAGGCAGCTGCTCCTTCCCAAGCACAGCAGCTGCCTATGTTCTTGCTTGTCGACAAACTCACCGCTGCCCTTCTTTTCAGCAGCTGCCACCGTCTTCTGTGCATCTCGGAGCCTCTGGCGACGAGCAAGACTTGCCAAGGTGGGAAGCATCAGGACCAAGTCAAAACTCAGGCAAGTTGTCCTGGAACGCTTTCCATTTGCTTGCCGAGAGTGAATTCAAGAGGCAGGAGAGCAGCGGCCACCGTCCTCCAGCAGTCGGAAGGCTTGGCACACAAGCCCGCTTCTTTGCGGCTTCGTTCTTCGCCTCTTCCAAGCAACCGCGATCTCTGCTTCTCGGAGGCGAAGAAGCGGCTAATTCGCGCACAGCTCAGTAGAGCGGCAGCGCAGCGCTCCGGAGCGCCGCTTCAAGCCGAAAGACGCCGGGAAGCGGCACCTTCCTCCGGATAGCTCCGGAGCCGCGCTTCTGCTTCTCTAGTCATCTCTAGCTTAGCGAAAAGCTTTCCCACTCCAGTTGGCAAGGGGAGAGCGTACCTGCACTGCACAATAACCGCGGTTTGCAAAGAAAGAGGATTTGCTGCACATTCCAAGGACACGGCTCTTTCCGAGGCAATCTGCAACCTGCTGTCAGATGGAAGTGCTCTCTGCCCTCTCCTGCCCAGCTCTAGGTACTAGCGGGCACTTGCCAGCCTGGGCGAGGCAAACAACCTCCAGAGATGTCACAGAGCATAAGTGGAGCACAGATGCTCAAAAGCAGCAAAGCTGAAGAGCCTGGCTCAGCTTCACCAGTGTGCAATTGACTGACTGCGAAAAACAAAGCAGCAGAGCACCGGGCTTCTGGGCGCTGTGAAGGCAATTGCCAAAACCAGGCAGCTGCTCCTTCCCAAGCACAGGCAGCTGCCTATCTTCTTGCTTGTCGACAAACTCACCGCTGCCCTTCTTTTCAGCAGCTGCCACCGTCTTCTGTGGCATCTCGGAGCCTCTGGCGACGAGCAAGACTTGCCAAGGTGGGAGGCATCAGGACCAAGTCAAAACCCAGGCAAGTTGTTCTGGAACGCTTTCCATTCGCTTGCCGAGAGTGAATTCAACAGGCAGGAGGGCGGCAGCCACCGTCCTCCGGCAGTCGGAAGGCTTCGCACACAAGCCCGCTTCTTTGCGGCTTCGTTCTTCGCCTCTTCCAAGCAACCGCGATCTCTGCTTCTCGGAGGCGAAGAAGCGGCTAATTCGCGCACAGCTCAGTAGAGCGGCAGCGCAGCGCTCCGGAGCGCCGCTTCAAGCCGAAAGACGCCGGGAAGCGGCACTTTCCTCCGGATAGCTCCGGAGCCACGCTTCTGCTTCTCTAGTCATCTCTAGCTTAGCGAAAAGCTTTCCCACTCCAGTTGGCAAGGGGAGAGCGTACCTGCACTGCACACTAACCGCGGTTTGCAAAGAAAGAGGATTTGCTGCACATTCCAAGGACACGGCTCTTTCCCAGGCAATCTGCAACCTGCTGTCAGATGGAAGTGCTCTCTGCCCTCTCCTGCCCAGCTCTAGGTACTAGCGGGCACTTTCCAGCCTGGCCGAGGCAAACCACCTCAGAGATGTCACAGAGCATAAGTGGAGCACAGATGCTCAAAAGCAGCAAAGCTGAAGAGCCTGGCTCAGCTTCACTAGTGTGCAATTGACTGACTGCGAAAAACAAAGCAGCAGAGCACCGGGCTTCTGGGCGCTGTGAAGGCAATTGCCAAAACCAGGCAGCTGCTCCTTCCCAAGCACAGGCAGCTGCCTATGTTCTTGCTTGTCGACAAACTCACCGCTGCCCTTCTTTTCAGCAGCTGCCACCGTCTTCTGTGCATCTCGGAGCCTCTGGCGACGAGCAAGACTTGCCAAGGTGGGAAGCATCAGGACCAAGTCAAAACCCAGGCAAGTTGTCCTGGAACGCTTTCCATTCGCTTGCCGAGAGTGAATTCAAGAGGCAGGAGAGCAGCGGCCACCGTCCTCCAGCAGTCGGAAGGCTTGGCACACAAGCCCGCTTCTTTGCGGCTTCGTTCTTCGCCTCTTCCAAGCAAGCGCGATCTCTGCTTCTCGGAGGCGAAGAAGCGGCTAATTCGCGCACAGCTCAGTAGAGCGGCAGCGCAGCGCTCCGGAGCGCCGCTTCAAGCCGAAAGACGCCGGGAAGCGGCACTTTCCTCCGGATAGCTCCGGAGCCGCACTTCTGCTTCTCTAGTCATCTCTAGCTTAGCGAAAAGCTTTCCCACTCCATTTGGCAAGGGGAGAGCGTACCTGCACTGCACACTAACCGCGGTTTGCAAAGAAAGAGGATTTGCTGCACATTCCAAGGACACGGCTCTTTCCGAGGCAATCTGCAACCTGCTGTCAGATGGAAGTGCTCTCTGCCCTCTCCTGCCCAGCTCTAGGTACTAGCGGGCACTTGCCAGCCTGGCCGAGGCAAACAACCTCCAGAGATGTCACAGAGCATAAGTGGAGCACAGATGCTCAAAAGCAGCAAAGCTGAAGAGCCTGGCTCAGCTTCACCAGTGTGCAATTGACTGACTGCGAAAAACAAAGCAGCAGAGCACCGGGCTTCTGGGCGCTGTGAGGCAATTGCCAAAACCAGGCAGCTGCTCCTTCCCAAGCACAGGCAGCTGCCTATGTTCTTGCTTGTCGACAAACTCACTGCTGCCCTTCTTTTCAGCAGCTGCCACCGTCTTCTGTGCATCTCGGAGCCTCTGGCGACGAGCAAGACTTGCCAAGGTGGGAGGCATCAGGACCAAGTCAAAACCCAGGCAAGTTGTCCTGGAACGCTTTCCATTCGCTTGCCGAGAGTGAATTCAAGAGGCAGGAGAGCGGCAGCCACCGTCCTCCAGCAGTCGGAAGGCTTGGCACACAAGCCCGCTTCTTTGCGGCTTCGTTCTTCGCCTCTTCCAAGCAACCGCGATCTCTGCTTCTCGGAGGCGAAGAAGCGGCTAATTCGCGCACAGCTCAGTAGAGCGGCAGCGCAGCGCTCCGGAGCGCCGCTTCAAGCCGAAAGACGCCGGGAAGCGGCACTTTCCTCCGGATAGCTCCGGAGCCGCACTTCTGCTTCTCTAGTCATCTCTAGCTTAGCGAAAAGCTTTCCCACTCCATTTGGCAAGGGGAGAGCGTACCTGCACTGCACACTAACCGCGGTTTGCAAAGAAAGAGGATTTGCTGCACATTCCAAGGACACGGCTCTTTCCCAGGCAATCTGCAACCTGCTGTCAGATGGAAGTGCTCTCTGCCCTCTCCTGCCCAGCTCTAGGTACTAGCGGGCACTTGCCAGCCTGGCCGAGGCAAACAACCTCCAGAGATGTCACAGAGCATAAGTGGAGCACAGATGCTCAAAAGCAGCAAAGCTGAAGAGCCTGGCTCAGCTTCACCAGTGTGCAATTGACTGACTGCGAA
>NW_027100116.1:43494-75400 GCF_031753505.1 Anomalospiza imberbis
TTTTCAGGCAGCTGCCACCGTCTTCTGTGCATCTCGGAGCCTCTGGCGACGAGCAAGACTTGCCAAGGTGGGAGCATCAGGACCAAGTCAAAACCCCGGCAAGTTGTTCTGGAACGCTTTCCTTTCGCTTGCCGAGAGTGAATTCAAGAGCAGGAGAGCGGCAGCCACCGTCCTCCAGCAGTCGGAAGGCTTGGCACGCAAGCCCGCTTCTTTGCGGCTTCGTTCTTCGCCTCTTCCAAGCAACCGCGATCTCTGCCTCTCGGAGGCGAAGAAGCGGCTAATTCGCGCAACAGCTCAGTAGAGCGGTCAGCGCAGCGCTCCGGAGCGCCGCTTCAAGCCGAAAGACGCCGGGGAAGCGGGCACTTTCCTCGGGATAGCTCCGGAGCCGCGCTTCTGCCTCTCTAGTCGTCTCTATCTTAGCGAAAAGCTTTCCCACTCCATTTGGCAAGGGGAGAGTGGACCTGCACTGCACACTAACCGCGGTTTGCAAAGAAAGAGGATTTGCTGCACATTCCAAGGACACGGCTCTTTCCGAGGCAATCTGCAACCTGCTGTCAGATGGAAGTGCTCTCTGCCCTCTCCTGCCAGCTCTAGGTACTAGCGGGCACTTGCCAGCCTGGCCGAGGCAAACCACCTCGAGAGATGTCCAACAGAGCATAAGTGGAGCACAGATGCTCAAAAGCAGCAAAGCTGAAGAGCCTGGGCTCAGCCTTCACTAGTGTGCAATTGACTGACTGCGAAAAACAAAGCAGCAGAGCACCGGGCTTCTGGGCGCTGTGAAGGCAATTGCCAAAACCAGGCAGCTGCTCCTTCCCAAGCACAGGCAGCTGCCTATGTTCTTGCTTGTCGACAAACTCACCGCTGCCCTTCTTTTCAGCAGCTGCCACCGTCTTCTGTGCATCTCGGAGCCTCTGGCGACGAGCAAGACTTGCCAAGGTGGGACGCATCAGGACCAAGTCAAAACCCAGGCAAGTTGTTCTGGAACGCTTTCCATTCGCTTGCCGAGAGTGAATTCAAGAGGCAGGAGAGCGGCAGCCACCGTCCTCAGCAGTCGGAAGGCTTGGCACGCAAGCCCGCTTCTTTGCGGCTTCGTTCTTCGCCTCTTCCAAGCAACCGCGATCTCTGCCTCTCGGAGGCGAAGAAGCGGCTAATTCGCGCACAGCTCAGTAGAGCGGCAGCGCAGCGCTCCGGAGCGCCGCATTCAAGCCGAAAGACGCCGGGAAGCGGCACTTTCCTCCGGATAGCTCCGGAGCCGCGCTTCTGCCTCTTAGTCGTCTCTATCTTAGCGAAAAGCTTTCCCACTCCATTTGGCAAGGGAGAGTGGACCTGCACTGCACACTAACCGCGGTTTGCAAAGAAAGAGGATTTGCTGCACATTCCAAGGACACGGCTCTTTCCGAGGCAATCTGCAACCTGCTGTCAGATGGAAGTGCCTCTCTGCCCCCTCTCCTGCCCAGCTCTAGGTACTAGCGGGCACCTTGCCAGCCTGGCCGAGGCAAACAACCTCCAGAGATGTCACAGAGCATAAGTGGAGCACAGATGCTCAAAAGCAGCAAAGCTGAAGAGCCTGGCTCAGCTTGACTAGTGTGCAATTGACTGACTGCGAAAAACAAAGCAGGCAGAGCACCGGGCTCTGGGCGCTGTGAAGGCAATTGCCAAAACCAGGCAGCTGCTCCCTTCCCAAGCACAGGCAGCTGCCTATGTTCTTGCTTGTCGACAAACTCACCGCTGCCCTTCTTTTCAGCAGCTGCCACCGTCTTCTGTGCATCTCGGAGCCTCTGGCGACGAGCTAGACCTTGCCAAGGTGGGACGCATCAGGACCAAGTCAAAAACCAGGCAAGTTGTCCTGGAACGCTTTCCATTCGCTTGCCGAGAGTGAATTCAAGAGGCAGGAGAGCGGCAGCCACCGTCCTCCAGCAGTCGGAAGGCTTCGCACGCAAGCCCGCTTCTTTGCGGCTTCGTTCTTCGCCTCTTCCAAGCAACCGCGATCTCTGCCTCTCGGAGGCGAAGAAGCGGCTAATTTCGCGCACAGCTCAGTAGAGCGGCAGCGCAGCGCTCCGGAGCGCCGCTTCAAGCCGAAAGACGCCGGGAAGCGGCACTTTTCCTCCGGATAGCTCCGGAGCCGCGCTTCTGCCTCTCTAGTCGTCTCTATCTTAGCGAAAAGCTTTCCCACTCCATTTGGCAAGGGGAGAGTGGACCTGCACTGCACACTAACCGCGGTTTGCAAAGAAAGAGGATTTGCTGCACATTCCAAGGACACGGCCTCTTTCCGAGGCAATCTGCAACCTGCTGTCAGATGGAAGTGCTCTCTGCCCTCTCCTGCCCCAGCTCTAGGTACTAGCGGGCACTTGCCAGCCTGGGCGAGGCAAACCACCTCGAGAGAATGTCACAGAGCATAAGTGGAGCACAGATGCTCAAAAGCAGCAAAGATGAAGAGCCTGGCTCAGCTTGACTAGTGTGCAATTGACTGACTGCGAAAAACAAAGCAGCAGAGCAACGGGCTTCTGGGCGCTGTGAAAGGCAATTGCCAAAACCAGGCAGCTGCTCCTTCCCAAGCACAGGCAGCTGCCTATGTTCTTGCTTGTCGACAAACTCACCGCTGCCCCTTCTTTTCAGCAGCTGCCACCGTCTTCTGTGCATCTCAGGAGCCTCTGGCGACGAGCTAGACTTGCCAAGGTGGGACGCATCAGGACCAAGTCAAAACCCAGGCAAGTTGTCCTGGAACGCTTTCCATTCGCTTGCGAGAGTGAATTCAAGAGGCAGGAGAGCGGCAGCCACCGTCCTCCAGCAGTCGGAAGGCTTCGCACGCAAGCCCCCGCTTCTCTTTGCGGCTTCGTTCTTCGCCTCTTCCAAGCAACCGCGATCTCTGCCTCTCGGAGGCGAAGAAGCGGGCTAATTCGCGCACAGCTCAGTAGAGCGGCAGCGCAGCGCTCCGGGCGCCCGCTTCAAGCCGAAAGGACGCCGGGAAGCGGCACTTCTCCTCCGGATAGCTCCGGAGCCGCGCTTCTGCCTCTCTAGTCGTCTCTATCTTAGCGAAAAGCTTTCCCACTCCATTTGGCAAGGGGAGAGTGGACCTGCACTGCACACTAAACCGCGGTTTGCAAAGAAAGAGGATTTGCTGCACATTCCAAGGACACGGCTCTTTCCGAGGCAATCTGCAACCTGCTGTCAGATGGAAGTGCTCTCTGCCCTCTCCTGCCCAGCTCTAGGTACTAGCGGGCACTTGCCAGCCTGGCCGAGGCAAACCACCTCGAGAGATGTCACAGAGCATAAGTGGAGCACAGATGCTCAAAAGCAGCAAAGCTGAAGAGCTGGCTCAGCTTCACTAGTGTGCAATTGACTGACTGCGAAAAACAAAGCAGCAGAGCACCGGGGCTTCTGGGCGCTGTGAAGGCAATTGCCAAAACCAGGCAGCTGCTCCTTCCCAAGCACAGGCAGCTGCCTATGTTCTTGCTTGTCGACAAACTCACCGCTGCCCTTCTTTTCAGCAGCTGCCACCGTCTTCTGTGCATCTCGGAGCCTCTGGCGACGAGCAAGACTTGCCAAGGTGGGACGCATCAGGACCCCCCCCCCCCCCCCCCCCCCCCCAAGTCAAAACCCAGGCAAGTTGTTCTGGAACGCTTTCCATTCGCTTGCCGAGAGTGAATTCAAGAGGCAGGAGAGCGGCAGCCACCGTCCTCCAGCAGTCGGAAGGCTTGGCACGCAAGCCCGCTTCTTTGCGGCTTCGTTCTTCGCCTCTTCCAAGCAACCGCGATCTCTGCCTCTCGGAGGCGAAGAAGCGGCTAATTCGCGCACAGCTCAGTAGAGCGGCAGCGCAGCGCTCCGGAGCGCCGCTTCAAGCCGAAAGACGCCGGGAAGCGGCACTTTCCTCCGGATAGCTCCGGAGCCGCGCTTCTGCCTCTCTAGTCGTCTCTATCTTAGCGAAAAGCTTTCCCACCTCCATTTGGCAAGGGGAGAGTGGACCTGCACTGCACACTAACCGCGGTTTGCAAAGAAAGAGGATTTGCTGCACATTCCAAGGACACGGCTCTTTCCGAGGCAATCTGCAACCTGCTGTCAGATGGAAGTGCTCTCTGCCCTCTCCTGCCCAGCTCTAGGTACTAGCGGGCACTTGCCAGCCTGGCCGAGGCAAACAACCTCCAGAGATGTCACAGAGCATAAGTGGAGCACAGATGCTCAAAGCAGCAAAGCTGAAGAGCCTGCTCAGCTTCACTAGTGTGCAATTGACTGACTGCGAAAACAAAGCAGCAGAGCACCGGGCCTTCTGGGCGCTGTGAAGGCAATTGCCAAAACCAGGCAGCTGCTCCTTCCCAAGCACAGGCAGCTGCCTATGTTCTTGCTTGTCGACAAACTCACCGCTGCCCTTCTTTTCAGCAGCTGCCACCGTCTTCTGTGCATCTCGGAGCCTCTGGCGACGAGCAAGACTTGCCAAGGTGGGACGCATCAGGACCAAGTCAAAACCCAGGCAAGTTGTCCTGGAACGCTTTCCATTCGCTTGCCGAGAGTGAATTCAAGAGGCAGGAGAGCGGCAGCCACCGTCCTCCAGCAGTCGGAAGGCTTGGCACGCAAGCCCGCTTCTTTGCGGCTTCGTTCTTCGCCTCTTCCAAGCAACCGCGATCCTCTGCCTCTCGGAGGCGAAGAAGCGGCTAATTCGCGCACAGCTCAGTAGAGCGGCAGCGCAGCGCTCCGGAGCGCCGCTTCAAGCCGAAAGACGCCGGGAAGCGGCACTTTCCTCCGGATAGCTCCGGAGCCGCGCTTCTGCCCTCTCTAGTCGTCTCTATCTTAGCGAAAAGCTTTCCACTCCATTTGGCAAGGGGAGAGTGGACCTGCACTGCACACTAACCGCGGTTTGCAAAGAAGAGGATTTGCTGCACATTCCAAGGACACGGCTCTTTCCGAGGCAATCTGCAACCTGCTGTCAGATGGAAGTGCTCTCTGCCCTCTCCTGCCCAGCTCTAGGTACTAGCGGGCACTTGCCAGCCTGGCCGAGGCAAACCACCTCGAGAGATGTCACAGAGCATAAGTGGAGCACAGATGCTCAAAAGCAGCAAAGCTGAAGAGCCTGGCTCAGCTTCACTAGTGTGCAATTGACTGACTGCGAAAAACAAAGCAGCAGAGCACCGGGCTTCTGGGCGCTGTGAAGGCAATTGCCAAAACCAGGCAGCTGCTCCTTCCCAAGCACAGGCAGCTGCCTATGTTCTTGCTTGTCGACAAACTCACCGCTGCCCTTCTTTTCAGCAGCTGCCACCGTCTTCTGTGCATCTCGGAGCCTCTGGCGACGAGCAAGACTTGCCAAGGTGGGACGCATCAGGACCAAGTCAAAACCCAGGCAAGTTGTCCTGGAACGCTTTCCTTTCGCTTGCCGAGAGTGAATTCAAGAGGCAGGAGAGCGGCAGCCACCGTCCTGCAGCAGTCGGAAGGCTTCGCACGCAAGCCCGCTTCTTTGCGGCTTCGTTCTTCGCCTCTTCCAAGCAACCGCGATCTCTGCCTCTCGGAGGCGAAGAAGCGGCTAATTCGCGCACAGCTCAGTAGAGCGGCAGCGCAGCGCTCCGGAGCGCCGCTTCAAGCCGAAAGACGCCGGGAAGCGGCACTTTCCTCCGGATAGCTCCGGAGCCGCGCTTCTGCCTCTCTAGTCGTCTCTATCTTAGCGAAAAGCTTTCCCACTCCATTTGGCAAGGGGAGAGTGGACCTGCACTGCACACTAACCGCGGTTTTGCAAAGAAAGAGGATTTGCTGCACATTCCAAGGACACGGCTCTTTCCGAGGCAATCTGCAACCTGCTGTCAGATGGAAGTGCTCTCTGCCCTCTCCTGCCCAGCTCTAGTACTAGCGGGCACTTGCCAGCCTGGCCGAGGCAAACCACCTCGAGAGATGTCACAGAGCATAAGTGGAGCACAGATGCTCAAAAGCAGCAAAGCTGAAGAGCCTGGCTCAGCTTCACTAGTGTGCAATTGACTGACTGCGAAAAACAAAGCAGCAGAGCACCGGGCTTCTGGGGCGCTGTGAAGGCAATTGCCAAAACCAGGCAGCTGCTCCTTCCCAAGCACAGGCAGCTGCCTATGTTTCTTGCTTGTCGACAAACTCACCGCTGCCCTTCTTTTCAGCAGCTGCCACCGTCTTCTGTGCATCTCGGAGCCTCTGGCGACGAGCAAGACTTGCCAAGGTGGGACGCATCAGGACAAGTCAAAACCCAGGCAAGTTGTTCTGGAACGCTTTCCATTCGCTTGCCGAGAGTGAATCAAGAGGCAGGAGAGCGGCAGCCACCGTCCTCCAGCAGTCGGAAGGCTTCGCACGCAAGCCCGCTTCTTTGCGGCTTCGTTCTTCGCCTCTTCCAAGCAACCGCGATCTCTGCCTCTCGGAGGCGAAGAAGCGGCTAATTCGCGCACAGCTCAGTAGAGCGGCAGCGCAGCGCTCCGGAGCGCCGCTTCAAGCCGAAAGACGCTGGGAAGCGGCACTTTCCTCCGGATAGCTCCGGAGCCGCGCTTCTGCCTCTCTAGTCGTCTCTATCTTAGCGAAAAGCTTTCCCACTCCATTTGGCAAGGGGAGAGTGACCTGCACTGCACACTAACCGCGGTTTGCAAAGAAAGAGGATTTGCTGCACATTCCAAGGACACGGCTCTTTCGGAGGCAATCTGCAACCTGCTGTCAGATGGAAGTGCTCTCTGCCCTCTCCTGCCCAGCTCTAGGTACTAGCGGGCACTTGCCAGCCTGGGCGAGGCAAACAACCTCCAGAGATGTCACAGAGCATAAGTGGAGCACAGATGCTCAAAAGCAGCAAAGCTGAAGAGCCTGGCTCAGCTTCACTAGTGTGCAATTGACTGACTGCGAAAAACAAAGCAGCAGAGCACCGGGCTTCTGGGCGCTGTGAAGGCAATTGCCAAAACCAGGCAGCTGCTCCTTCCCAAGCACAGGCAGCTGCCTATGTTCTTGCTTGTCGACAAACTCACCGCTGCCCTTCTTTTCAGCAGCTGCCACCGTCTTCTGTGCATCTCGGAGCCTCTGGCGACGAGCAAGACTTGCCAAGGTGGGACGCATCAGGACCAAGTCAAAACCCAGGCAAGTTGTCCTGGAACGCTTTCCATTCGCTTGCCGAGAGTGAATTCAGAGGCAGGAGAGCGGCAGCCACCGTCCTCCAGCAGTCGGAAGGCTTGGCACGCAAGCCGCTTCTTTGCGGCTTCGTTCTTCGCCTCTTCCAAGCAACCGCGATCTCTGCCTCTCGGAGGCGAAGAAGCGGCTAATTCGCGCACAGCTCAGTAGAGCGGCAGCGCAGCGCTCCGGAGCGCCGCTTCAAGCCGAAAGACGCCGGGAAGCGGCACTTTCCTCCGGATAGCTCGGAGCCGCGCTTCTGCCTCTCTAGTCGTCTCTATCTTAGCGAAAAGCTTTCCCACTCCATTTGGCAAGGGGAGAGTGGACCTGCACTGCACACTAACCGCGGTTTGCAAAGAAAGAGGATTTGCTGCACATTCCAAGGACACGGCTCTTTCCGAGGCAATCTGCAACCTGCTGTCAGATGGAAGTGCTCTCTGCCCTCTCAGCCCAGCTCTAGGTACTAGCGGGCACTTGCCAGCCTGGCCGAGGCAAACCACCTCGAGAGATGTCACAGAGCATAAGTGGAGCACAGATGCTCAAAAGCAGCAAAGCTGAAGAGCCTGGCTCAGCTTCACTAGTGTGCAATTGACTGACTGCGAAAAACAAAGCAGCAGAGCACCGGGCTTCTGGGCGCTGTGAAGGCAATTGCCAAAACCAGGCAGCTGCTCCTTCCCAAGCACAGGCAGCTGCCTATGTTCTTGCTTGTCGACAAACTCACCGCTGCCCTTCTTTTCAGCAGCTGCCACCGTCTTCTGTGCATCTCGGAGCCTCTGGCGACGAGCAAGACTTGCCAAGGTGGGACGCATCAGGACCAAGTCAAAACCCAGGCAAGTTGTTCTGGAACGCTTTCCTTTCGCTTGCCGAGAGTGAATTCAAGAGGCAGGAGAGCGGCAGCCACCGTCCTGCAGCAGTCGGAAGGCTTCGCACGCAAGCCCGCTTCTTTGCGGCTTCGTTCTTCGCCTCTTCCAAGCAACCGCGATCTCTGCCTCTCGGAGGCGAAGAAGCGGCTAATTCGCGCACAGCCTCAGTAGAGCGGCAGCGCAGCGCTCCGGAGCGCCGCTTCAAGCCGAAAGACGCCGGGAAGCGGCACTTTCCTCCGGATAGCTCCGGAGCCGCGCTTCTGCCTCTCTAGTCGTCTCTATCTTAGCGAAAAGCTTTCCCACTCCATTTGGCAAGGGGAGAGTGGACCTGCACTGCACACTAACCGCGGTTTGCAAAGAAAGAGGATTTGCTGCACATTCCAAGGACACGGCTCTTTCCGAGGCAATCTGCAACCTGCTGTCAGATGGAAGTGCTCTCTGCCCTCTCCTGCCCAGCTCTAGGTACTAGCGGGCACTTGCCAGCCTGGGCGAGGCAAACCACCTCCAGAGATGTCACAGAGCATAAGTGGAGCACAGATGCTCAAAAGCAGCAAAGCTGAAGAGCCTGGCTCAGCTTCACTAGTGTGCAATTGACTGACTGCGAAAAAACAAAGCAGCAGAGCACCGGGCTTCTGGGCGCTGTGAAGGCAATTGCCAAAACCAGGCAGCTGCTCCTTCCCAAGCACAGGCAGCTGCCTATGTTCTTGCTTGTCGACAAACTCACCGCTGCCCTTCTTTTCAGCAGCTGCCACCGTCTTCTGTGCATCTCGGAGCCTCTGGCGACGAGCAAGACTTGCCAAGGTGGGACGCATCAGGACCAAGTCAAAACCCAGGCAAGTTGTTCTGGAACGCTTTCCATTCGCTTGCCGAGAGTGAATTCAAGAGGCAGGAGAGCGGCAGCCACCGTCCTCCAGCAGTCGGAAGGCTTGGCACGCAAGCCCGCTTCTTTGCGGCTTCGTTCTTCGCCTCTTCCAAGCAACCGCGATCTCTGCCTCTCGGAGGCGAAGAAGCGGCTAATTCGCGCACAGCTCAGTAGAGCGGCAGCGCAGCGCTCCGGAGCGCCGCTTCAAGCCGAAAGACGCCGGGAAGCGGCACTTTCCTCCGGATAGCTCCGGAGCCGCGCTTCTGCCTCTCTAGTCGTCTCTATCTTAGCGAAAAGCTTTCCCACTCCATTTGGCAAGGGGAGAGTGGACCTGCACTGCACACTAACCGCGGTTTGCAAAGAAAGAGGATTTGCTGCACATTCCAAGGACACGGCTCTTTCCGAGGCAATCTGCAACCTGCTGTCAGATGGAAGTGCTCTCTGCCCTCTCCTGCCCAGCTCTAGGTACTAGCGGGCACTTGCCAGCCTGGGCGAGGCAAACAACCTCCAGAGATGTCACAGAGCATAAGTGGAGCACAGATGCTCAAAAGCAGCAAAGCTGAAGAGCCTGGCTCAGCTTCACTAGTGTGCAATTGACTGACTGCGAAAAACAAAGCAGCAGAGCACCGGGCTTCTGGGCGCTGTGAAGGCAATTGCCAAAACCAGGCAGCTGCTCCTTCCCAAGCACAGGCAGCTGCCTATGTTCTTGCTTGTCGACAAACTCACCGCTGCCCTTCTTTTCAGCAGCTGCCACCGTCTTCTGTGCATCTCGGAGCCTCTGGCGACGAGCAAGACTTGCCAAGGTGGGACGCATCAGGACCAAGTCAAAACCCAGGCAAGTTGTCCTGGAACGCTTTCCATTCGCTTGCCGAGAGTGAATTCAACAGGCAGGAGAGCGGCAGCCACCGTCCTCCAGCAGTCGGAAGGCTTCGCACGCAAGCCCGCTTCTTTGCGGCTTCGTTCTTCGCCTCTTCCAAGCAACCGCGATCCCTGCCTCTCGGAGGCGAAGAAGCGGCTAATTCGCGCACAGCTCAGTAGAGCGGCAGCGCAGCGCTCCGGAGCGCCGCTTCAAGCCGAAAGACGCCGGGAAGCGGCACTTTCCTCCGGATAGCTCCGGAGCCGCGCTTCTGCCTCTCTAGTCGTCTCTATCTTAGCGAAAAGCTTTCCCACTCCATTTGGCAAGGGGAGAGTGGACCTGCACTGCACACTAACCGCGGTTTGCAAAGAAAGAGGATTTGCTGCACATTCCAAGGACACGGCTCTTTCCGAGGCAATCTGCAACCTGCTGTCAGATGGAAGTGCTCTCTGCCCTCTCCTGCCCAGCTCTAGGTACTAGCGGGCACTTGCCAGCCTGGCCGAGGCAAACCACCTCGAGAGATGTCACAGAGCATAAGTGGAGCACAGATGCTCAAAAGCAGCAAAGCTGAAGAGCCTGGCTCAGCTTCACTAGTGTGCAATTGACTGACTGCGAAAAACAAAGCAGCAGAGCACCGGGCTTCTGGGCGCTGTGAAGGCAATTGCCAAAACCAGGCAGCTGCTCCTTCCCAAGCACAGGCAGCTGCCTATGTTCTTGCTTGTCGACAAACTCACCGCTGCCCTTCTTTTCAGCAGCTGCCACCGTCTTCTGTGCATCTCGGAGCCTCTGGCGACGAGCAAGACTTGCCAAGGTGGGACGCATCAGGACCAAGTCAAAACCCAGGCAAGTTGTCCTGGAACGCTTTCCTTTCGCTTGCCGAGAGTGAATTCAAGAGGCAGGAGAGCGGCAGCCACCGTCCTGCAGCAGTCGGAAGGCTTCGCACGCAAGCCCGCTTCTTTGCGGCTTCGTTCTTCGCCTCTTCCAAGCAACCGCGATCTCTGCCTCTCGGAGGCGAAGAAGCGGCTAATTCGCGCACAGCTCAGTAGAGCGGCAGCGCAGCGCTCCGGAGCGCCGCTTCAAGCCGAAAGACGCCGGGAAGCGGCACTTTCCTCCGGATAGCTCCGGAGCCGCGCTTCTGCCTCTCTAGTCGTCTCTATCTTAGCGAAAAGCTTTCCCACTCCATTTGGCAAGGGGAGAGTGGACCTGCACTGCACACTAACCGCGGTTTGCAAAGAAAGAGGATTTGCTGCACATTCCAAGGACACGGCTCTTTCCGAGGCAATCTGCAACCTGCTGTCAGATGGAAGTGCTCTCTGCCCTCTCCTGCCCAGCTCTAGGTACTAGCGGGCACTTGCCAGCCTGGCCGAGGCAAACCACCTCGAGAGATGTCACAGAGCATAAGTGGAGCACAGATGCTCAAAAGCAGCAAAGCTGAAGAGCCTGGCTCAGCTTCACTAGTGTGCAATTGACTGACTGCGAAAAACAAAGCAGCAGAGCACCGGGCTTCTGGGCGCTGTGAAGGCAATTGCCAAAACCAGGCAGCTGCTCCTTCCCAAGCACAGGCAGCTGCCTATGTTCTTGCTTGTCGACAAACTCACCGCTGCCCTTCTTTTCAGCAGCTGCCACCGTCTTCTGTGCATCTCGGAGCCTCTGGCGACGAGCAAGACTTGCCAAGGTGGGACGCATCAGGACCAAGTCAAAACCCAGGCAAGTTGTTCTGGAACGCTTTCCATTCGCTTGCCGAGAGTGAATTCAAGAGGCAGGAGAGCGGCAGCCACCGTCCTCCAGCAGTCGGAAGGCTTGGCACGCAAGCCCGCTTCTTTGCGGCTTCGTTCTTCGCCTCTTCCAAGCAACCGCGATCTCTGCCTCTCGGAGGCGAAGAAGCGGCTAATTCGCGCACAGCTCAGTAGAGCGGCAGCGCAGCGCTCCGGAGCGCCGCTTCAAGCCGAAAGACGCCGGGAAGCGGCACTTTCCTCCGGATAGCTCCGGAGCCGCGCTTCTGCCTCTCTAGTCGTCTCTATCTTAGCGAAAAGCTTTCCCACTCCATTTGGCAAGGGGAGAGTGGACCTGCACTGCACACTAACCGCGGTTTGCAAAGAAAGAGGATTTGCTGCACATTCCAAGGACACGGCTCTTTCCGAGGCAATCTGCAACCTGCTGTCAGATGGAAGTGCTCTCTGCCCTCTCCTGCCCAGCTCTAGGTACTAGCGGGCACTTGCCAGCCTGGGCGAGGCAAACAACCTCCAGAGATGTCACAGAGCCTAAGTGGAGCACAGATGCTCAAAAGCAGCAAAGCTGAAGAGCCTGGCTCAGCTTCACTAGTGTGCAATTGACTGACTGCGAAAAACAAAGCAGCAGAGCACCGGGCTTCTGGGCGCTGTGAAGGCAATTGCCAAAACCAGGCAGCTGCTCCTTCCCAAGCACAGGCAGCTGCCTATGTTCTTGCTTGTCGACAAACTCACCGCTGCCCTTCTTTTCAGCAGCTGCCACCGTCTTCTGTGCATCTCGGAGCCTCTGGCGACGAGCAAGACTTGCCAAGGTGGGACGCATCAGGACCAAGTCAAAACCCAGGCAAGTTGTCCTGGAACGCTTTCCATTCGCTTGCCGAGAGTGAATTCAAGAGGCAGGAGAGCGGCAGCCACCGTCCTCCAGCAGTCGGAAGGCTTGGCACGCAAGCCCGCTTCTTTGCGGCTTCGTTCTTCGCCTCTTCCAAGCAACCGCGATCTCTGCCTCTCGGAGGCGAAGAAGCGGCTAATTCGCGCACAGCTCAGTAGAGCGGCAGCGCAGCGCTCCGGAGCGCCGCTTCAAGCCGAAAGACGCCGGGAAGCGGCACTTTCCTCCGGATAGCTCCGGAGCCGCGCTTCTGCCTCTCTAGTCGTCTCTATCTTAGCGAAAAGCTTTCCCACTCCATTTGGCAAGGGGAGAGTGGACCTGCACTGCACACTAACCGCGGTTTGCAAAGAAAGAGGATTTGCTGCACATTCCAAGGACACGGCTCTTTCCGAGGCAATCTGCAACCTGCTGTCAGATGGAAGTGCTCTCTGCCCTCTCCTGCCCAGCTCTAGGTACTAGCGGGCACTTGCCAGCCTGGGCGAGGCAAACAACCTCCAGAGATGTCACAGAGCATAAGTGGAGCACAGATGCTCAAAAGCAGCAAAGCTGAAGAGCCTGGCTCAGCTTCACTAGTGTGCAATTGACTGACTGCGAAAAACAAAGCAGCAGAGCACCGGGCTTCTGGGCGCTGTGAAGGCAATTGCCAAAACCAGGCAGCTGCTCCTTCCCAAGCACAGGCAGCTGCCTATGTTCTTGCTTGTCGACAAACTCACCGCTGCCCTTCTTTTCAGCAGCTGCCACCGTCTTCTGTGCATCTCGGAGCCTCTGGCGACGAGCAAGACTTGCCAAGGTGGGACGCATCAGGACCAAGTCAAAACCCAGGCAAGTTGTCCTGGAACGCTTTCCTTTCGCTTGCCGAGAGTGAATTCAAGAGGCAGGAGAGCGGCAGCCACCGTCCTCCAGCAGTCGGAAGGCTTCGCACGCAAGCCCGCTTCTTTGCGGCTTCGTTCTTCGCCTCTTCCAAGCAACCGCGATCTCTGCCTCTCGGAGGCGAAGAAGCGGCTAATTCGCGCACAGCTCAGTAGAGCGGCAGCGCAGCGCTCCGGAGCGCCGCTTCAAGCCGAAAGACGCCGGGAAGCGGCACTTTCCTCCGGATAGCTCCGGAGCCGCGCTTCTGCCTCTCTAGTCGTCTCTATCTTAGCGAAAAGCTTTCCCACTCCATTTGGCAAGGGGAGAGTGGACCTGCACTGCACACTAACCGCGGTTTGCAAAGAAAGAGGATTTGCTGCACATTCCAAGGACACGGCTCTTTCCGAGGCAATCTGCAACCTGCTGTCAGATGGAAGTGCTCTCTGCCCTCTCCTGCCCAGCTCTAGGTACTAGCGGGCACTTGCCAGCCTGGCCGAGGCAAACCACCTCGAGAGATGTCACAGAGCATAAGTGGAGCACAGATGCTCAAAAGCAGCAAAGCTGAAGAGCCTGGCTCAGCTTCACTAGTGTGCAATTGACTGACTGCGAAAAACAAAGCAGCAGAGCACCGGGCTTCTGGGCGCTGTGAAGGCAATTGCCAAAACCAGGCAGCTGCTCCTTCCCAAGCACAGGCAGCTGCCTATGTTCTTGCTTGTCGACAAACTCACCGCTGCCCTTCTTTTCAGCAGCTGCCACCGTCTTCTGTGCATCTCGGAGCCTCTGGCGACGAGCAAGACTTGCCAAGGTGGGACGCATCAGGACCAAGTCAAAACCCAGGCAAGTTGTCCTGGAACGCTTTCCTTTCGCTTGCCGAGAGTGAATTCAAGAGGCAGGAGAGCGGCAGCCACCGTCCTGCAGCAGTCGGAAGGCTTCGCACGCAATCCCGCTTCTTTGCGGCTTCGTTCTTCGCCTCTTCCAAGCAACCGCGATCTCTGCCTCTCGGAGGCGAAGAAGCGGCTAATTCGCGCACAGCTCAGTAGAGCGGCAGCGCAGCGCTCCGGAGCGCCGCTTCAAGCCGAAAGACGCCGGGAAGCGGCACTTTCCTCCGGATAGCTCCGGAGCCGCGCTTCTGCCTCTCTAGTCGTCTCTATCTTAGCGAAAAGCTTTCCCACTCCATTTGGCAAGGGGAGAGTGGACCTGCACTGCACACTAACCGCGGTTTGCAAAGAAAGAGGATTTGCTGCACATTCCAAGGACACGGCTCTTTCCGAGGCAATCTGCAACCTGCTGTCAGATGGAAGTGCTCTCTGCCCTCTCCTGCCCAGCTCTAGGTACTAGCGGGCACTTGCCAGCCTGGCCGAGGCAAACCACCTCGAGAGATGTCACAGAGCATAAGTGGAGCACAGATGCTCAAAAGCAGCAAAGCTGAAGAGCCTGGCTCAGCTTCACTAGTGTGCAATTGACTGACTGCGAAAAACAAAGCAGCAGAGCACCGGGCTTCTGGGCGCTGTGAAGGCAATTGCCAAAACCAGGCAGCTGCTCCTTCCCAAGCACAGGCAGCTGCCTATGTTCTTGCTTGTCGACAAACTCACCGCTGCCCTTCTTTTCAGCAGCTGCCACCGTCTTCTGTGCATCTCGGAGCCTCTGGCGACGAGCAAGACTTGCCAAGGTGGGACGCATCAGGACCAAGTCAAAACCCAGGCAAGTTGTCCTGGAACGCTTTCCATTCGCTTGCCGAGAGTGAATTCAAGAGGCAGGAGAGCGGCAGCCACCGTCCTGCAGCAGTCGGAAGGCTTCGCACGCAAGCCCGCTTCTTTGCGGCTTCGTTCTTCGCCTCTTCCAAGCAACCGCGATCTCTGCCTCTCGGAGGCGAAGAAGCGGCTAATTCGCGCACAGCTCAGTAGAGCGGCAGCGCAGCGCTCCGGAGCGCCGCTTCAAGCCGAAAGACGCCGGGAAGCGGCACTTTCCTCCGGATAGCTCCGGAGCCGCGCTTCTGCCTCTCTAGTCGTCTCTATCTTAGCGAAAAGCTTTCCCACTCCATTTGGCAAGGGGAGAGTGGACCTGCACTGCACACTAACCGCGGTTTGCAAAGAAAGAGGATTTGCTGCACATTCCAAGGACACGGCTCTTTCCGAGGCAATCTGCAACCTGCTGTCAGATGGAAGTGCTCTCTGCCCTCTCCTGCCCAGCTCTAGGTACTAGCGGGCACTTGCCAGCCTGGCCGAGGCAAACCACCTCGAGAGATGTCACAGAGCATAAGTGGAGCACAGATGCTCAAAAGCAGCAAAGCTGAAGAGCCTGGCTCAGCTTCACTAGTGTGCAATTGACTGACTGCGAAAAACAAAGCAGCAGAGCACCGGGCTTCTGGGCGCTGTGAAGGCAATTGCCAAAACCAGGCAGCTGCTCCTTCCCAAGCACAGGCAGCTGCCTATGTTCTTGCTTGTCGACAAACTCACCGCTGCCCTTCTTTTCAGCAGCTGCCACCGTCTTCTGTGCATCTCGGAGCCTCTGGCGACGAGCTAGACTTGCCAAGGTGGGACGCATCAGGACCAAGTCAAAACCCAGGCAAGTTGTCCTGGAACGCTTTCCATTCGCTTGCCGAGAGTGAATTCAAGAGGCAGGAGAGCGGCAGCCACCGTCCTCCAGCAGTCGGAAGGCTTCGCACGCAAGCCCGCTTCTTTGCGGCTTCGTTCTTCGCCTCTTCCAAGCAACCGCGATCTCTGCCTCTCGGAGGCGAAGAAGCGGCTAATTCGCGCACAGCTCAGTAGAGCGGCAGCGCAGCGCTCCGGAGCGCCGCTTCCAGCCGAAAGACGCCGGGAAGCGGCACTTTCCTCCGGATAGCTCCGGAGCCGCGCTTCTGCCTCTCTAGTCGTCTCTATCTTAGCGAAAAGCTTTCCCACTCCATTTGGCAAGGGGAGAGTGGACCTGCACTGCACACTAACCGCGGTTTGCAAAGAAAGAGGATTTGCTGCACATTCCAAGGACACGGCTCTTTCCGAGGCAATCTGCAACCTGCTGTCAGATGGAAGTGCTCTCTGCCCTCTCCTGCCCAGCTCTAGGTACTAGCGGGCACTTGCCAGCCTGGGCGAGGCAAACCACCTCGAGAGATGTCACAGAGCATAAGTGGAGCACAGATGCTCAAAAGCAGCAAAGCTGAAGAGCCTGGCTCAGCTTCACTAGTGTGCAATTGACTGACTGCGAAAAACAAAGCAGCAGAGCACCGGGCTTCTGGGCGCTGTGAAGGCAATTGCCAAAACCAGGCAGCTGCTCCTTCCCAAGCACAGGCAGCTGCCTATGTTCTTGCTTGTCGACAAACTCACCGCTGCCCTTCTTTTCAGCAGCTGCCACCGTCTTCTGTGCATCTCGGAGCCTCTGGCGACGAGCAAGACTTGCCAAGGTGGGACGCATCAGGACCAAGTCAAAACCCAGGCAAGTTGTCCTGGAACGCTTTCCTTTCGCTTGCCGAGAGTGAATTCAAGAGGCAGGAGAGCGGCAGCCACCGTCCTGCAGCAGTCGGAAGGCTTCGCACGCAAGCCCGCTTCTTTGCGGCTTCGTTCTTCGCCTCTTCCAAGCAACCGCGATCTCTGCCTCTCGGAGGCGAAGAAGCGGCTAATTCGCGCACAGCTCAGTAGAGCGGCAGCGCAGCGCTCCGGAGCGCCGCTTCAAGCCGAAAGACGCCGGGAAGCGGCACTTTCCTCCGGATAGCTCCGGAGCCGCGCTTCTGCCTCTCTAGTCGTCTCTATCTTAGCGAAAAGCTTTCCCACTCCATTTGGCAAGGGGAGAGTGGACCTGCACTGCACACTAACCGCGGTTTGCAAAGAAAGAGGATTTGCTGCACATTCCAAGGACACGGCTCTTTCCGAGGCAATCTGCAACCTGCTGTCAGATGGAAGTGCTCTCTGCCCTCTCCTGCCCAGCTCTAGCTACTAGCGGGCACTTGCCAGCCTGGCCGAGGCAAACCACCTCGAGAGATGTCACAGAGCATAAGTGGAGCACAGATGCTCAAAAGCAGCAAAGCTGAAGAGCCTGGCTCAGCTTCACTAGTGTGCAATTGACTGACTGCGAAAAACAAAGCAGCAGAGCACCGGGCTTCTGGGCGCTGTGAAGGCAATTGCCAAAACCAGGCAGCTGCTCCTTCCCAAGCACAGGCAGCTGCCTATGTTCTTGCTTGTCGACAAACTCACCGCTGCCCTTCTTTTCAGCAGCTGCCACCGTCTTCTGTGCATCTCGGAGCCTCTGGCGACGAGCAAGACTTGCCAAGGTGGGACGCATCAGGACCCAGTAAAAACCCAGGCAAGTTGTCCTGGAACGCTTTCCATTCGCTTGCCGAGAGTGAATTCAAGAGGCAGGAGAGCGGCAGCCACCGTCCTCCAGCAGTCGGAAGGCTTCGCATGCAAGCCCGCTTCTTTGCGGCTTCGCTCTTCGCCTCTTCCAAGCAACCGCGATCTCTGCCTCTCGGAGGCGAAGAAGCGGCTAATTCGCGCACAGCTCAGTAGAGCGGCAGCGCAGCGCTCCGGAGCGCCGCTTCAAGCCGAAAGACGCCGGGAAGCGGCACTTTCCTCCGGATACCTCCGGAGCCGCGCTTCTGCCTCTCTAGTCGTCTCTATCTTAGCGAAAAGCTTTCCCACTCCATTTGGCAAGGGGAGAGTGGACCTGCACTGCACACTAACCGCGGTTTGCAAAGAACGAGGATTTGCTGCACATTCCAAGGACACGGCTCTTTCCGAGGCAATCTGCAACCTGCTGTCAGATGGAAGTGCTCTCTGCCCTCTCCTGCCCAGCTCTAGGTACTAGCGGGCACTTGCCAGCCTGGCCGAGGCAAACCACCTCCAGAGATGTCACAGAGCATAAGTGGGGCACAGATGCTCAAAAGCAGCAAAGCTGAAGAGCCTGGCTCAGCTTGACTAGTGTGCAATTGACTGACTGCGAAAAACAAAGCAGCAGAGCACCGGGCTTCTGGGCGCTGTGAAGGCAATTGCCAAAACCAGGCAGCTGCTCCTTCCCAAGCACAGGCAGCTGCCTATGTTCTTGCTTGTCGACAAACTCACCGCTGCCCTTCTTTTCAGCAGCTGCCACCGTCTTCTGTGCATCTCGGAGCCTCTGGCGACGAGCAAGACTTGCCAAGGTGGGACGCATCAGGACCCAGTCAAAACCCAGGCAAGTTGTCCTGGAACGCTTTCCATTCGCTTGCCGAGAGTGAATTCAAGAGGCAGGAGAGCGGCAGCCACCGTCCTCCAGCAGTCGGAAGGCTTCGCACGCAAGCCCGCTTCTTTGCGGCTTCGTTCTTCGCCTCTTCCAAGCAACCGCGATCTCTGCCTCTCGGAGGCGAAGAAGCGGCTAATTCGCGCACAGCTCAGTAGAGCGGCAGCGCAGCGCTCCGGAGCGCCGCTTCAAGCCGAAAGACGCCGGGAAGCGGCACTTTCCTCCGGATAGCTCCGGAGCCGCGCTTCTGCCTCTCTAGTCGTCTCTATCTTAGCGAAAAGCTTTCCCACTCCATTTGGCAAGGGGAGAGTGGACCTGCACTGCACACTAACCGCGGTTTGCAAAGAAAGAGGATTTGCTGCACATTCCAAGGACACGGCTCTTTCCGAGGCAATCTGCAACCTGCTGTCAGATGGAAGTGCTCTCTGCCCTCTCCTGCCCAGCTCTAGCTACTAGCGGGCACTTGCCAGCCTGGCCGAGGCAAACCACCTCGAGAGATGTCACAGAGCATAAGTGGAGCACAGATGCTCAAAAGCAGCAAAGCTGAAGAGCCTGGCTCAGCTTCACTAGTGTGCAATTGACTGACTGCGAAAAACAAAGCAGCAGAGCACCGGGCTTCTGGGCGCTGTGAAGGCAATTGCCAAAACCAGGCAGCTGCTCCTTCCCAAGCACAGGCAGCTGCCTATGTTCTTGCTTGTCGACAAACTCACCGCTGCCCTTCTTTTCAGCAGCTGCCACCGTCTTCTGTGCATCTCGGAGCCTCTGGCGACGAGCAAGACTTGCCAAGGTGGGACGCATCAGGACCCAGTAAAAACCCAGGCAAGTTGTCCTGGAACGCTTTCCATTCGCTTGCCGAGAGTGAATTCAAGAGGCAGGAGAGCGGCAGCCACCGTCCTCCAGCAGTCGGAAGGCTTGGCACGCAAGCCCGCTTCTTTGCGGCTTCGTTCTTCGCCTCTTCCAAGCAACCGCGATCTCTGCCTCTCGGAGGCGAAGAAGCGGCTAATTCGCGCACAGCTCAGTAGAGCGGCAGCGCAGCGCTCCGGAGCGCCGCTTCAAGCCGAAAGACGCCGGGAAGCGGCACTTTCCTCCGGATAGCTCCGGAGCCGCGCTTCTGCCTCTCTAGTCGTCTCTATCTTAGCGAAAAGCTTTCCCACTCCATTTGGCAAGGGGAGAGTGGACCTGCACTGCACACTAACCGCGGTTTGCAAAGAAAGAGGATTTGCTGCACATTCCAAGGACACGGCTCTTTCCGAGGCAATCTGCAACCTGCTGTCAGATGGAAGTGCTCTCTGCCCTCTCCTGCCCAGCTCTAGCTACTAGCGGGCACTTGCCAGCCTGGCCGAGGCAAACCACCTCGAGAGATGTCACAGAGCATAAGTGGAGCACAGATGCTCAAAAGCAGCAAAGCTGAAGAGCCTGGCTCAGCTTCACTAGTGTGCAATTGACTGACTGCGAAAAACAAAGCAGCAGAGCACCGGGCTTCTGGGCGCTGTGAAGGCAATTGCCAAAACCAGGCAGCTGCTCCTTCCCAAGCACAGGCAGCTGCCTATGTTCTTGCTTGTCGACAAACTCACCGCTGCCCTTCTTTTCAGCAGCTGCCACCGTCTTCTGTGCATCTCGGAGCCTCTGGCGACGAGCAAGACTTGCCAAGGTGGGACGCATCAGGACCCAGTAAAAACCCAGGCAAGTTGTCCTGGAACGCTTTCCATTCGCTTGCCGAGAGTGAATTCAAGAGGCAGGAGAGCGGCAGCCACCGTCCTCCAGCAGTCGGAAGGCTTGGCACGCAAGCCCGCTTCTTTGCGGCTTCGTTCTTCGCCTCTTCCAAGCAACCGCGATCTCTGCCTCTCGGAGGCGAAGAAGCGGCTAATTCGCGCACAGCTCAGTAGAGCGGCAGCGCAGCGCTCCGGAGCGCCGCTTCAAGCCGAAAGACGCCGGGAAGCGGCACTTTCCTCCGGATAGCTCCGGAGCCGCGCTTCTGCCTCTCTAGTCGTCTCTATCTTAGCGAAAAGCTTTCCCACTCCATTTGGCAAGGGGAGAGTGGACCTGCACTGCACACTAACCGCGGTTTGCAAAGAAAGAGGATTTGCTGCACATTCCAAGGACACGGCTCTTTCCGAGGCAATCTGCAACCTGCTGTCAGATGGAAGTGCTCTCTGCCCTCTCCTGCCCAGCTCTAGCTACTAGCGGGCACTTGCCAGCCTGGCCGAGGCAAACCACCTCGAGAGATGTCACAGAGCATAGGTGGAGCACAGATGCTCAAAAGCAGCAAAGCTGAAGAGCCTGGCTCAGCTTCACTAGTGTGCAATTGACTGACTGCGAAAAACAAAGCAGCAGAGCACCGGGCTTCTGGGCGCTGTGAAGGCAATTGCCAAAACCAGGCAGCTGCTCCTTCCCAAGCACAGGCAGCTGCCTATGTTCTTGCTTGTCGACAAACTCACCGCTGCCCTTCTTTTCAGCAGCTGCCACCGTCTTCTGTGCATCTCGGAGCCTCTGGCGACGAGCAAGACTTGCCAAGGTGGGACGCATCAGGACCAAGTCAAAACCCAGGCAAGTTGTCCTGGAACGCTTTCCATTCGCTTGCCGAGAGTGAATTCAAGAGGCAGGGGAGCGGCAGCCACCGTCCTCCAGCAGTCGGAAGGCTTCGCACGCAAGCCCGCTTCTTTGCGGCTTCGTTCTTCGCCTCTTCCAAGCAACCGCGATCTCTGCCTCTCGGAGGCGAAGAAGCGGCTAATTCGCGCACAGCTCAGTAGAGCGGCAGCGCAGCGCTCCGGAGCGCCGCTTCAAGCCGAAAGACGCCGGGAAGCGGCACTTTCCTCCGGATAGCTCCGGAGCCGCGCTTCTGCCTCTCTAGTCGTCTCTATCTTAGCGAAAAGCTTTCCCACTCCATTTGGCAAGGGGAGAGTGGACCTGCACTGCACACTAACCGCGGTTTGCAAAGAAAGAGGATTTGCTGCACATTCCAAGGACACGGCTCTTTCCGAGGCAATCTGCAACCTGCTGTCAGATGGAAGTGCTCTCTGCCCTCTCCTGCCCAGCTCTAGGTACTAGCGGGCACTTGCCAGCCTGGGCGAGGCAAACCACCTCGAGAGATGTCACAGAGCATAAGTGGAGCACAGATGCTCAAAAGCAGCAAAGCTGAAGAGCCTGGCTCAGCTTCACTAGTGTGCAATTGACTGACTGCGAAAAACAAAGCAGCAGAGCACCGGGCTTCTGGGCGCTGTGAAGGCAATTGCCAAAACCAGGCAGCTGCTCCTTCCCAAGCACAGGCAGCTGCCTATGTTCTTGCTTGTCGACAAACTCACCGCTGCCCTTCTTTTCAGCAGCTGCCACCGTCTTCTGTGCATCTCGGAGCCTCTGGCGACGAGCAAGACTTGCCAAGGTGGGACGCATCAGGACCAAGTCAAAACCCAGGCAAGTTGTCCTGGAACGCTTTCCATTCGCTTGCCGAGAGTGAATTCAAGAGGCAGGAGAGCGGCAGCCACCGTCCTGCAGCAGTCGGAAGGCTTCGCACGCAAGCCCGCTTCTTTGCGGCTTCGTTCTTCGCCTCTTCCAAGCAACCGCGATCTCTGCCTCTCGGAGGCGAAGAAGCGGCTAATTCGCGCACAGCTCAGTAGAGCGGCAGTGCAGCGCTCCGGAGCGCCGCTTCAAGCCGAAAGACGCCGGGAAGCGGCACTTTCCTCCGGATAGCTCCGGAGCCGCGCTTCTGCCTCTCTAGTCGTCTCTATCTTAGCGAAAAGCTTTCCCACTCCATTTGGCAAGGGGAGAGTGGACCTGCACTGCACACTAACCGCGGTTTGCAAAGAAAGAGGATTTGCTGCACATTCCAAGGACACGGCTCTTTCCGAGGCAATCTGCAACCTGCTGTCAGATGGAAGTGCTCTCTGCCCTCTCCTGCCCAGCTCTAGCTACTAGCGGGCACTTGCCAGCCTGGCCGAGGCAAACCACCTCGAGAGATGTCACAGAGCATAAGTGGAGCACAGATGCTCAAAAGCAGCAAAGCTGAAGAGCCTGGCTCAGCTTCACTAGTGTGCAATTGACTGACTGCGAAAAACAAAGCAGCAGAGCACCGGGCTTCTGGGCGCTGTGAAGGCAATTGCCAAAACCAGGCAGCTGCTCCTTCCCAAGCACAGGCAGCTGCCTATGTTCTTGCTTGTCGACAAACTCACCGCTGCCCTTCTTTTCAGCAGCTGCCACCGTCTTCTGTGCATCTCGGAGCCTCTGGCGACGAGCAAGACTTGCCAAGGTGGGACGCATCAGGACCAAGTCAAAACCCAGGCAAGTTGTCCTGGAACGCTTTCCATTCGCTTGCCGAGAGTGAATTCAAGAGGCAGGGGAGCGGCAGCCACCGTCCTCCAGCAGTCGGAAGGCTTCGCACGCAAGCCCGCTTCTTTGCGGCTTCATTCTTCGCCTCTTCCAAGCAACCGCGATCTCTGCCTCTCGGAGGCGAAGAAGCGGCTAATTCGCGCACAGCTCAGTAGAGCGGCAGCGCAGCGCTCCGGAGCGCCGCTTCAAGCCGAAAGACGCCGGGAAGCGGCACTTTCCTCCGGATAGCTCCGGAGCCGCGCTTCTGCCTCTCTAGTCGTCTCTATCTTAGCGAAAAGCTTTCCCACTCCATTTGGCAAGGGGAGAGTGGACCTGCACTGCACACTAACCGCGGTTTGCAAAGAAAGAGGATTTGCTGCACATTCCAAGGACACGGCTCTTTCCGAGGCAATCTGCAACCTGCTGTCAGATGGAAGTGCTCTCTGCCCTCTCCTGCCCAGCTCTAGGTACTAGCGGGCACTTGCCAGCCTGGCCGAGGCAAACCACCTCGAGAGATGTCACAGAGCATAAGTGGAGCACAGATGCTCAAAAGCAGCAAAGCTGAAGAGCCTGGCTCAGCTTCACTAGTGTGCAATTGACTGACTGCGAAAAACAAAGCAGCAGAGCACCGGGCTTCTGGGCGCTGTGAAGGCAATTGCCAAAACCAGGCAGCTGCTCCTTCCCAAGCACAGGCAGCTGCCTATGTTCTTGCTTGTCGACAAACTCACCGCTGCCCTTCTTTTCAGCAGCTGCCACCGTCTTCTGTGCATCTCGGAGCCTCTGGCGACGAGCAAGACTTGCCAAGGTGGGACGCATCAGGACCAAGTCAAAACCCAGGCAAGTTGTCCTGGAACGCTTTCCATTCGCTTGCCGAGAGTGAATTCAAGAGGCAGGAGAGCGGCAGCCACCGTCCTGCAGCAGTCGGAAGGCTTCGCACGCAAGCCCGCTTCTTTGCGGCTTCGTTCTTCGCCTCTTCCAAGCAACCGCGATCTCTGCTTCTCGGAGGCGAAGAAGCAGCTAATTCGCGCACAGCTCAGTAGAGCGGCAGCGCAGCGCTCCGGAGCGCAGCTTCAAGCCGAAAGACGCCGGGAAGCGGCACTTTCCTCCGGATAGCTCCGGAGCCGCGCTTCTGCCTCTCTAGTCGTCTCTATCTTAGCGAAAAGCTTTCCCACTCCATTTGGCAAGGGGAGAGTGGACCTGCACTGCACACTAACCGCGGTTTGCAAAGAAAGAGGATTTGCTGCACATTCCAAGGACACGGCTCTTTCCGAGGCAATCTGCAACCTGCTGTCAGATGGAAGTGCTCTCTGCCCTCTCCTGCCCAGCTCTAGGTACTAGCGGGCACTTGCCAGCCTGGCCGAGGCAAACCACCTCCAGAGATGTCACAGAGCATAAGTGGAGCACAGATGCTCAAAAGCAGCAAAGCTGAAGAGCCTGGCTCAGCTTCACTAGTGTGCAATTGACTGACTGCGAAAAACAAAGCAGCAGAGCACCGGGCTTCTGGGCGCTGTGAAGGCAATTGCCAAAACCAGGCAGCTGCTCCTTCCCAAGCACAGGCAGCTGCCTATGTTCTTGCTTGTCGACAAACTCACCGCTGCCCTTCTTTTCAGCAGCTGCCACCGTCTTCTGTGCATCTCGGAGCCTCTGGCGACGAGCAAGACTTGCCAAGGTGGGACGCATCAGGACCAAGTCAAAACCCAGGCAAGTTGTCCTGGAACGCTTTCCTTTCGCTTGCCGAGAGTGAATTCAAGAGGCAGGAGAGCGGCAGCCACCGTCCTCCAGCAGTCGGAAGGCTTCGCACGCAAGCCCGCTTCTTTGCGGCTTCGTTCTTCGCCTCTTCCAAGCAACCGCGATCTCTGCCTCTCGGAGGCGAAGAAGCGGCTAATTCGCGCACAGCTCAGTAGAGCGGCAGCGCAGCGCTCCGGAGCGCCGCTTCAAGCCGAAAGACGCCGGGAAGCGGCACTTTCCTCCGGATAGCTCCGGAGCCGCGCTTCTGCCTCTCTAGTCGTCTCTATCTTAGCGAAAAGCTTTCCCACTCCATTTGGCAAGGGGAGAGTGGACCTGCACTGCACACTAACCGCGGTTTGCAAAGAAAGAGGATTTGCTGCACATTCCAAGGACACGGCTCTTTCCGAGGCAATCTGCAACCTGCTGTCAGATGGAAGTGCTCTCTGCCCTCTCCTGCCCAGCTCTAGGTACTAGCGGGCACTTGCCAGCCTGGCCGAGGCAAACCACCTCCAGAGATGTCACAGAGCATAAGTGGAGCACAGATGCTCAAAAGCAGCAAAGCTGAAGAGCCTGGCTCAGCTTCACTAGTGTGCAATTGACTGACTGCGAAAAACAAAGCAGCAGAGCACCGGGCTTCTGGGCGCTGTGAAGGCAATTGCCAAAACCAGGCAGCTGCTCCTTCCCAAGCACAGGCAGCTGCCTATGTTCTTGCTTGTCGACAAACTCACCGCTGCCCTTCTTTTCAGCAGCTGCCACCGTCTTCTGTGCATCTCGGAGCCTCTGGCGACGAGCAAGACTTGCCAAGGTGGGACGCATCAGGACCAAGTCAAAACCCAGGCAAGTTGTTCTGGAACGCTTTCCATTCGCTTGCCGAGAGTGAATTCAAGAGGCAGGGGAGTGGCAGCCACCGTCCTGCAGCAGTCGGAAGGCTTCGCACGCAAGCCCGCTTCTTTGCGGCTTCGTTCTTCGCCTCTTCCAAGCAACCGCGATCTCTGCTTCTCGGAGGCGAAGAAGCGGCTAATTCGCGCACAGCTCAGTAGAGCGGCAGCGCAGCGCTCCGGAGCGCCGCTTCAAGCCGAAAGACGCCGGGAAGCGGCACTTTCCTCCGGATAGCTCCGGAGCCGCGCTTCTGCCTCTCTAGTCGTCTCTATCTTAGCGAAAAGCTTTCCCACTCCATTTGGCAAGGGGAGAGTGGACCTGCACTGCACACTAACCGCGGTTTGCAAAGAAAGAGGATTTGCTGCACATTCCAAGGACACGGCTCTTTCCGAGGCAATCTGCAACCTGCTGTCAGATGGAAGTGCTCTCTGCCCTCTCCTGCCCAGCTCTAGGTACTAGCGGGCACTTGCCAGCCTGGCCGAGGCAAACAACCTCCAGAGATGTCACAGAGCATAAGTGGAGCACAGATGCTCAAAAGCAGCAAAGCTGAAGAGCCTGGCTCAGCTTCACTAGTGTGCAATTGACTGACTGCGAAAAACAAAGCAGCAGAGCACCGGGCTTCTGGGCGCTGTGAAGGCAATTGCCAAAACCAGGCAGCTGCTCCTTCCCAAGCACAGGCAGCTGCCTATGTTCTTGCTTGTCGACAAACTCACCGCTGCCCTTCTTTTCAGCAGCTGCCACCGTCTTCTGTGCATCTCGGAGCCTCTGGCGACGAGCAAGACTTGCCAAGGTGGGACGCATCAGGACCAAGTCAAAACCCAGGCAAGTTGTCCTGGAACGCTTTCCATTCGCTTGCCGAGAGTGAATTCAAGAGGCAGGAGAGCGGCAGCCACCGTCCTCCAGCAGTCGGAAGGCTTCGCACGCAAGCCCGCTTCTTTGCGGCTTCGTTCTTCGCCTCTTCCAAGCAACCGCGATCTCTGCCTCTCGGAGGCGAAGAAGCGGCTAATTCGCGCACAGCTCAGTAGAGCGGCAGCGCAGCGCTCCGGAGCGCCGCTTCAAGCCGAAAGACGCCGGGAAGCGGCACTTTCCTCCGGATAGCTCCGGAGCCGCGCTTCTGCCTCTCTAGTCGTCTCTATCTTAGCGAAAAGCTTTCCCACTCCATTTGGCAAGGGGAGAGTGGACCTGCACTGCACACTAACCGCGGTTTGCAAAGAAAGAGGATTTGCTGCACATTCCAAGGACACGGCTCTTTCCGAGGCAATCTGCAACCTGCTGTCAGATGGAAGTGCTCTCTGCCCTCTCCTGCCCAGCTCTAGGTACTAGCGGGCACTTGCCAGCCTGGCCGAGGCAAACCACCTCGAGAGATGTCACAGAGCATAAGTGGAGCACAGATGCTCAAAAGCAGCAAAGCTGAAGAGCCTGGCTCAGCTTCACTAGTGTGCAATTGACTGACTGCGAAAAACAAAGCAGCAGAGCACCGGGCTTCTGGGCGCTGTGAAGGCAATTGCCAAAACCAGGCAGCTGCTCCTTCCCAAGCACAGGCAGCTGCCTATGTTCTTGCTTGTCGACAAACTCACCGCTGCCCTTCTTTCAGCAGCTGCCACCGTCTTCTGTGCATCTCGGAGCCTCTGGCGACGAGCAAGACTTGCCAAGGTGGGACGCATCAGGACCAAGTCAAAACCCAGGCAAGTTGTTCTGGAACGCTTTCCTTTCGCTTGCCGAGAGTGAATTCAAGAGGCAGGAGAGCGGCAGCCACCGTCCTGCAGCAGTCGGAAGGCTTCGCACGCAAGCCCGCTTCTTTGCGGCTTCGTTCTTCGCCTCTTCCAAGCAACCGCGATCTCTGCCTCTCGGAGGCGAAGAAGCGGCTAATTCGCGCACAGCTCAGTAGAGCGGCAGCGCAGCGCTCCGGAGCGCCGCTTCAAGCCGAAAGACGCCGGGAAGCGGCACTTTCCTCCGGATAGCTCCGGAGCCGCGCTTCTGCCTCTCTAGTCGTCTCTATCTTAGCGAAAAGCTTTCCCACTCCATTTGGCAAGGGGAGAGTGGACCTGCACTGCACACTAACCGCGGTTTGCAAAGAAAGAGGATTTGCTGCACATTCCAAGGACACGGCTCTTTCCGAGGCAATCTGCAACCTGCTGTCAGATGGAAGTGCTCTCTGCCCTCTCCTGCCCAGCTCTAGGTACTAGCGGGCACTTGCCAGCCTGGGCGAGGCAAACCACCTCCAGAGATGTCACAGAGCATAAGTGGAGCACAGATGCTCAAAAGCAGCAAAGCTGAAGAGCCTGGCTCAGCTTCACTAGTGTGCAATTGACTGACTGCGAAAAACAAAGCAGCAGAGCACCGGGCTTCTGGGCGCTGTGAAGGCAATTGCCAAAACCAGGCAGCTGCTCCTTCCCAAGCACAGGCAGCTGCCTATGTTCTTGCTTGTCGACAAACTCACCGCTGCCCTTCTTTTCAGCAGCTGCCACCGTCTTCTGTGCATCTCGGAGCCTCTGGCGACGAGCTAGACTTGCCAAGGTGGGACGCATCAGGACCAAGTCAAAACCCAGGCAAGTTGTCCTGGAACGCTTTTCCATTCGCTTGCCGAGAGTGAATTCAAGAGGCAGGAGAGCGGCAGCCACCGTCCTCCAGCAGTCGGAAGGCTTCGCACGCAAGCCCGCTTCTTTGCGGCTTCGTTCTTCGCCTCTTCCAAGCAACCGCGATCTCTGCCTCTCGGAGGCGAAGAAGCGGCTAATTCGCGCACAGCTCAGTAGAGCGGCAGCGCAGCGCTCCGGAGCGCCGCTTCAAGCCGAAAGACGCCGGGAAGCGGCACTTTCCTCCGGATAGCTCCGGAGCCGCGCTTCTGCCTCTCTAGTCGTCTCTATCTTAGCGAAAAGCTTTCCCACTCCATTTGGCAAGGGGAGAGTGGACCTGCACTGCACACTAACCGCGGTTTGCAAAGAAAGAGGATTTGCTGCACATTCCAAGGACACGGCTCTTTCCGAGGCAATCTGCAACCTGCTGTCAGATGGAAGTGCTCTCTGCCCTCTCCTGCCCAGCTCTAGGTACTAGCGGGCACTTGCCAGCCTGGGCGAGGCAAACCACCTCGAGAGATGTCACAGAGCATAAGTGGAGCACAGATGCTCAAAAGCAGCAAAGCTGAAGAGCCTGGCTCAGCTTGACTAGTGTGCAATTGACTGACTGCGAAAAACAAAGCAGCAGAGCACCGGGCTTCTGGGCGCTGTGAAGGCAATTGCCAAAACCAGGCAGCTGCTCCTTCCCAAGCACAGGCAGCTGCCTATGTTCTTGCTTGTCGACAAACTCACCGCTGCCCTTCTTTTCAGCAGCTGCCACCGTCTTCTGTGCATCTCGGAGCCTCTGGCGACGAGCAAGACTTGCCAAGGTGGGACGCATCAGGACCAAGTCAAAACCCAGGCAAGTTGTTCTGGAACGCTTTCCATTCGCTTGCCGAGAGTGAATTCAAGAGGCAGGAGAGCGGCAGCCACCGTCCTGCAGCAGTCGGAAGGCTTCGCACGCAAGCCCGCTTCTTTGCGGCTTCGTTCTTCGCCTCTTCCAAGCAACCGCGATCTCTGCCTCTCGGAGGCGAAGAAGCGGCTAATTCGCGCACAGCTCAGTAGAGCGGCAGCGCAGCGCTCCGGAGCGCCGCTTCAAGCCGAAAGACGCCGGGAAGCGGCACTTTCCTCCGGATAGCTCCGGAGCCGCGCTTCTGCCTCTCTAGTCGTCTCTATCTTAGCGAAAAGCTTTCCCACTCCATTTGGCAAGGGGAGAGTGGACCTGCACTGCACACTAACCGCGGTTTGCAAAGAAAGAGGATTTGCTGCACATTCCAAGGACACGGCTCTTTTCCGAGGCAATCTGCAACCTGCTGTCAGATGGAAGTGCTCTCTGCCCTCTCCTGCCCAGCTCTAGGTACTAGCGGGCACTTGCCAGCCTGGCCGAGGCAAACAACCTCCAGAGATGTCACAGAGCATAAGTGGAGCACAGATGCTCAAAAGCAGCAAAGCTGAAGAGCCCTGGCTCAGCTTCACTAGTGTGCAATTGACTGACTGCGAAAAACAAAGCAGCAGAGCACCGGGCTTCTGGGCGCTGTGAAGGCAATTGCCAAAACCAGGCAGCTGCTCCTTCCCAAGCACAGGCAGCTGCCTATGTTCTTGCTTGTCGACAAACTCACCGCTGCCCTTCTTTTCAGCAGCTGCCACCGTCTTCTGTGCATCTCGGAGCCTCTGGCGACGAGCAAGACTTGCCAAGGTGGGACGCATCAGGACCAAGTCAAAACCCAGGCAAGTTGTCCTGGAACGCTTTCCATTCGCTTGCCGAGAGTGAATTCAAGAGGCAGGAGAGCGGCAGCCACCGTCCTCCAGCAGTCGGAAGGCTTGGCACGCAAGCCCGCTTCTTTGCGGCTTCGTTCTTCGCCTCTTCCAAGCAACCGCGATCTCTGCCTCTCGGAGGCGAAGAAGCGGCTAATTCGCGCACAGCTCAGTAGAGCGGCAGCGCAGCGCTCCGGAGCGCCGCTTCAAGCCGAAAGACGCCGGGAAGCGGCACTTTCCTCCGGATAGCTCCGGAGCCGCGCTTCTGCCTCTCTAGTCGTCTCTATCTTAGCGAAAAGCTTTCCCACTCCATTTGGCAAGGGGAGAGTGGACCTGCACTGCACACTAACCGCGGTTTGCAAAGAAAGAGGATTTGCTGCACATTCCAAGGACACGGCTCTTTCCGAGGCAATCTGCAACCTGCTGTCAGATGGAAGTGCTCTCTGCCCTCTCCTGCCCAGCTCTAGGTACTAGCGGGCACTTGCCAGCCTGGCCGAGGCAAACCACCTCGAGAGATGTCACAGAGCATAAGTGGAGCACAGATGCTCAAAAGCAGCAAAGCTGAAGAGCCTGGCTCAGCTTCACTAGTGTGCAATTGACTGACTGCGAAAAACAAAGCAGCAGAGCACCGGGCTTCTGGGCGCTGTGAAGGCAATTGCCAAAACCAGGCAGCTGCTCCTTCGCAAGCACAGGCAGCTGCCTATGTTCTTGCTTGTCGACAAACTCACCGCTGCCCTTCTTTTCAGCAGCTGCCACCGTCTTCTGTGCATCTCGGAGCCTCTGGCGACGAGCAAGACTTGCCAAGGTGGGAGGCATCAGGACCAAGTCAAAACCCAGGCAAGTTGTTCTGGAACGCTTTCCTTTCGCTTGCCGAGAGTGAATTCAAGAGGCAGGAGAGCGGCAGCCACCGTCCTCCAGCAGTCGGAAGGCTTCGCACGCAAGCCCGCTTCTTTGCGGCTTCGTTCTTCGCCTCTTCCAAGCAACCGCGATCTCTGCCTCTCGGAGGCGAAGAAGCGGCTAATTCGCGCACAGCTCAGTAGAGCGGCAGCGCAGCGCTCCGGAGCGCCGCTTCAAGCCGAAAGACGCCGGGAAGCGGCACTTTCCTCCGGATAGCTCCGGAGCCGCGCTTCTGCCTCTCTAGTCGTCTCTATCTTAGCGAAAAGCTTTCCCACTCCATTTGGCAAGGGGAGAGTGGACCTGCACTGCACACTAACCGCGGTTTGCAAAGAAAGAGGATTTGCTGCACATTCCAAGGACACGGCTCTTTCCGAGGCAATCTGCAACCTGCTGTCAGATGGAAGTGCTCTCTGCCCTCTCCTGCCCAGCTCTAGGTACTAGCGGGCACTTGCCAGCCTGGCCGAGGCAAACCACCTCGAGAGATGTCACAGAGCATAAGTGGAGCACAGATGCTCAAAAGCAGCAAAGCTGAAGAGCCTGGCTCAGCTTCACTAGTGTGCAATTGACTGACTGCGAAAAACAAAGCAGCAGAGCACCGGGCTTCTGGGCGCTGTGAAGGCAATTGCCAAAACCAGGCAGCTGCTCCTTCCCAAGCACAGGCAGCTGCCTATGTTCTTGCTTGTCGACAAACTCACCGCTGCCCTTCTTTTCAGCAGCTGCCACCCGTCTTCTGTGCATCTCGGAGCCTCTGGCGACGAGCAAGACTTGCCAAGGTGGGACGCATCAGGACCAAGTCAAAACCCAGGCAAGTTGTTCTGGAACGCTTTCCATTCGCTTGCCGAGAGTGAATTCAAGAGGCAGGAGAGCGGCAGCCACCGTCCTCCAGCAGTCGGAAGGCTTGGCACGCAAGCCCGCTTCTTTGCGGCTTCGTTCTTCGCCTCTTCCAAGCAACCGCGATCTCTGCCTCTCGGAGGCGAAGAAGCGGCTAATTCGCGCACAGCTCAGTAGAGCGGCAGCGCAGCGCTCCGGAGCGCCGCTTCAAGCCGAAAGACGCCGGGAAGCGGCACTTTCCTCCGGATAGCTCCGGAGCCGCGCTTCTGCCTCTCTAGTCGTCTCTATCTTAGCGAAAAGCTTTCCCACTCCATTTGGCAAGGGGAGAGTGGACCTGCACTGCACACTAACCGCGGTTTGCAAAGAAAGAGGATTTGCTGCACATTCCAAGGACACGGCTCTTTCCGAGGCAATCTGCAACCTGCTGTCAGATGGAAGTGCTCTCCTGCCCTCTCCTGCCCAGCTCTAGGTACTAGCGGGCACTTGCCAGCCTGGCCGAGGCAAACAACCTCCAGAGATGTCACAGAGCATAAGTGGAGCACAGATGCTCAAAAGCAGCAAAGCTGAAGAGCCTGGCTCAGCTTGACTAGTGTGCAATTGACTGACTGCGAAAAACAAAGCAGCAGAGCAC
>NW_027100117.1:0-75000 GCF_031753505.1 Anomalospiza imberbis
TCTTGGTGTTTTTCTGGTTGTCTTTCAGTCTCTGCCTGAGATTCAATCTCATTTCACCTGGTCTGGATGTTATATGTAGTGCATTCTTTGTGTTTTTCCTGCTGGGCCTTTAACTCTGTTGGCATGAGTCCATCCCCACTCTGCAGTTCACACGGCTGATTCGGTGGTGAGCAGTTCCTGAAAGGGACCTTCCCACTCAGGAGTTAAAGGCTGATCTCTCCATGACTTGATCATCACCCAATCCCCAGGATTAATGCTATGGACTCTGAAATCCAGGGTGGCTGTTTGAGGAATTGCCCCTTTATGTCTTAGCCCTTCTAAGGTTTCTGCTATAGACATAACATACTTCTTGGTATTGGCTTCCCCTTCCTCATAGGTGGCAACCCTCTAGGGTGAGGTCAAAAAGGGTAACCCAAACATCATTTCATAGCGTGATACCCCCAGATCTGACTGGGGTTGAGTTCTAAGTCTTAATAAGGACAAAGAGAGACATTTCATCCATGACATTTGGGTTTCAATCATCAGCTTATCTAGAGCTCTTTCAAGAGTTTGATTCATCCTCTCAGTGTGACCAGAACTCTGTGGATGCCATGGAGTGTGTAATTCCCATTTACTCCCAGGGTTTGCACAACTTTTTGCAATATTTTAGAGGTGAAATGAGCTCCTTGGTGTCACGATCCGCTTGTGCGGGGTGTCGTGATGGTTCTTTTCACCGATCCCAAAAGTGCAAAAAGGCAAACAACAAGGGACTATCAGTTAATCACAACAAATGCACCTTTATTAGGGGCCAAAGCAGTAAATGCGATAGTGGGGATCAGAAAGGAGATAAAAGTAGAGAGAGAGAGAGAGAAAAGAGGGGGATGGGAATAGCTACCAACACAGGCGAGATCCTCACTGGTCCGGATGATGGGGATCCATCTGGTCGTGTCGGGGAAGTCTTCAAAATTCTGGTCAACTCAGGGGTCCAGTTATACTCCACGGAGGAAAAAAGGGAGAAATATGCAGGACAATGAGAGTCTATTGTGAATGCTGCAGGGGAACAGGTGAGTCCACTGAAACCACCGAAGCAGGACGAACACAATGAAGATAAGTCCATTGGAATTACTGAAGAAGAACAGGTCATGTCATTAGTGGTTTCCCCACTCCCTGTGGCAGGGGTCTCAGTCTCAGACCTTAGGAGGAGGGTTTTCGATCTCCGTCCGTCTGTCACAGTGGTAACGGGGCAGATGAGAGGTCTTCAGTGAGAGACCACTAGGGTCACCCCAAAAGTTCATTCAGCTTCAAAAGAAGAGTGGGCAAATATGCAGTAGGCCGTTCCTTGCTGGGTTCATGCCAGGTCCTTGCTGATTCCTTGCCAAGTCCGTGCCAATTCCTTGCCAAGTCCTTGCCAGGCCTTGTTCGGAACAGCTAACGTAACAGTGCAGCAACTGCACCTGCACTGCTGCTCTCTCCAAGCCAGAACTGTAGTGGAGGAAGGGGGTTTCTCCTCGTGGCAATCGGTAGGCAAAAGTGGGGGCTTCAGAGGGCCTTACACTTGGCCTGAATCAATCCTGTTCAACATCCCATATTGGGGAATGATTGATTCTAGAAGTGTTTTACTCACAACATTGGCATTGGCTTTAACCGTGGGTACCGCCTCTACCCAATGAGTCAGGTCACCTACTATCACTAGTAAAAACTTCCACTGTTGTACCTGGGGAAGCTCGGTAAAGTCTACTTGGATGTTCTGAAAGGGCTGTAAGGCTAGTTCTCGCCCTCCCCTGGTGTTTTCCTCACGACCTTCTCATTTACTTGTTGGCATATCACACACCTTTCAATTACCTGCTTAGCTATCCCGAAAATTCCTATGCAGGCCCAGTCCCTTAGAAACTGATCACTTAGCATGTGTGTACCCCAATGTGTTGTTCCATGTATGCCTTCGAGCATTTTCCTGCCAAGGGGTTTATTCAACATTTGCCTCCCATCTGCTAATCTCCACTTCCCTTTGTTATCTTTCTTGGCTCCTGTTTTGAGGAATTCTTTCTCTTCTGTCTCACTGAATACAGGGACTTCTTCCATTTCTCTCATGGGGGTTAATGCTATCATTAGTTTTTCTGTCCCTGATTCAGGTGCATTCTTAGCATCTAAATCTGCTAAATGGTTCCCTCGTGCTTCTTGAGTCACTCCTTTTTTATGTCCTTTAACATATACTGCTGCCACTTCTTCTGGTATTTGTAAGGATTCTAACACTTCTAAAAGAAGTTTTTAGTTCCTTTCCCCTTGAATTTAATAGCCCACTCTCTTCCCAATTTTTTTCCAAAGATATGCACTACTCCAAAAGCATATTTTGAGTCTGTATATATTGTTTCTCTTTTCTGTGTGAATATTTCCAGAGCTCACTTTAGGGCATACAACTCACATGCTTGGGCTGACCAGTTGGAAGGTAACTTTCCTTTTTCTAGGGCCACTAACTCTTCATCTGCTATAGCCTACCCCAATACCCTGTGCCCTGGATTACCCGTGAAAATTCATCAATATGCAATCGTTTTCCACCTTGGAGTGGTTGATCTGTTAGCTCCTCTCTTACTTTAGTTTGATAGTTTATAACTTCTAGGCAATTATATATTGATTCCTCACCTGGTTTTCCATCTAAAACTGGGCAGGGTTGAGTTGGTTACTCACGACTAGCTCTAAACCATTATCTATTAAGATGGCTTCATACTTCAGCACTCGGGAATCTGTGAGCCATTTCTCAGCCTTTTAGCTGAGGATACTCCTTACTGAGTGTGGGGTATATATTTTCAATTTTCCCCCAGAGGTTAATTTTTTGCTTTCTTCTACGAGTGGGGCGCTCGCTGCCACCGCCTGAATGCAGGTTGGCCACCCCAGCTGACAGGGTCTTGCAGTTTTGATAAACAGGCCACTGGTTTCCTGGATCCTCCCCGGTCCTGGGCTAACACTCCATGTGCTGCCCCTTTTTCTATATCCACAAACAGATAGAAGGGTTTGTCTAAGGCAGGAAGACTCAGTGCTGCTGCACTGACTAATTTTTGCTTTAAAGCTTCAAAATTTGCTTGTTGTCTTCTTCCCACCTAATCACTTCTTCTACTAACTTTTCAAACAAGAACCTGATGGCCTGCGTGTATCCTTCAATCCATAGCCTCCAATATTCCAACAGGCCTAAAAACCTTCTGACTTCTCTCTTAGTGTTTGGTCATGGGAGTGAGGCTATCCCTGCAATTCTCTCAGGGTTCAGCCGCCAGCTCCCTTGACAAATCACATGTCCTAGGCATTTAACTTCCCTCTCTACAAATTGGAGTTTCCCCTTTGATACTCAAAGTCCTTGGTCCCCCAAAAAATTTACCAGTGCTGTGGTGGATTCTCGAACTTTGAGATACCCTGAGAGCAGCCCAGTGGTCCATGCTCCCCTGTGCTGACATGTGAGTGTTTGTCTGGTTTCGGGATGGCCCTGGCTGTGTAAGGCATGCTACGTGGACACGAGACAGCCGGTCCTGTCCTGCTGGGTCCCAGCATTGCCTCACAGCAGTCCTCCATCCACGTCAGGATGCCGGCCAAGAGAGGTCCTGGAAGCTGAGGCAGCTGATTTTAAGCTTGTGCAGGTGCCTACAGGCCAAGGCCAACGGTGTTCCCTCAGGATATAGCAGTCCTGAGGGGTCTCCCTCATTCAAACAAATCAGCAGACAAATGCATTGTCAGCCAAAAGCCCTTTTATTGACCTGGCAGGAGGGCAGGGGTCTGCACCCCACTAAAGTGTTTCTCTGCCACATACAAATTTCAGTGGGTTGATGTAGGAGTTGTATCAAACATACCATCCATCTTTACACTGCTGAGGAGATTCCATAGGCAGGCGGTTGGAAATACATTGTGTCAGATTCCCATACTTGAAGCTGATGTCCAGGCCCTGGCCAGGAGCGGTCTCGATGCCCCAAAGCAGCACAAAGTCTTCCTCAGGGCTTCCCTGCACAGGGCTGATTCCACACTTGCCCTTAGTTCTTCTGGTAGACTATGTCTAAAGCTTTTTGTCAGGTCACTCTCATGTCAAGTTAGGCCTGCCAGGTTTTTGTTATGCTAACTGGTGCTAAGTACTTAGGTATGTCTGTGCTAATTACTTGTTTACTCATGTGAATTGCTTGTGCTTAGTTATGTCAAACCAAGGCCTTGTTCCATCCCCAAAGGTGCCTGAGGCCACCCGCTCCTTGTGGCACCAGTTGCTTTCCTGTGGAATGTTCTCCCTCCCCGAGGGTAAAGAGGGAGCTGCAGAAAGAGCTTGTCAGGCTGCTCTCCATCCTTTCCCAGCACTCCTGGTGAGGTGGAGAAGTCCGAGCTGAGCGCAAAGGTGCAAATGGAGCAGCCGTGCACAGGAAGGCTCGGTGGGAAGGATGATCCAGGATCCATAGGCCTGGCAGCCTGAGCGTGCTCCAGGGGAAGGCCTTGGAGCAGATCCTCCTGAGTGCCATCCCACGGCACCTGCAGGGAACCAGGGCGTCTGCTGGAGGGTGGGAAAGCTCTGCGGAGGGACGGGGACAGCTGGGGCTCCTGGCGGGGTGTTGAGGGCTTCTGTGCGGGAGTTTGGGGGGCTTGGTGCTGGTGGGGTGTTGGAGAAGGAGTTGTCTGGAAGGTGAGAGGTCTAGGCTGGAATTTGAGTCAGTTTGAAGGCAGCATCTGTGCTTTGGCACAGCTTTGGTCAGGGAGGGCAGAAGGAATATCTGTGACTTTTCCTCTTCATGGTCCTGATTCTCCTGCAGGGAACAAGAGGGGAGAGCTGTACTTTACTGGCCACTCAGATATCTGTACCAGGGGCAGGATTAGCCCTTTTGCCATCTACTCAATTCTGTGAGCTTCTTTTCTACCACTGAGTGGACTTTGATTTCTTGAGAGCTTTTATTTCTTAAGAGAATTAGGATATGATCATCCGTTCATAGAAAACCAAAGAATGGCCCTTGGTTTTGCCCTTTTTTTGTGTAGTGCTCTGTTCTGTAAAGTGACCCTCAGTGGATGAGGTTAAGGCAAATGAGTTGCTGCTTTGAGATGGGAAGCAAAATTCCAACTCTTCACCTCCTCAGGCCATCCCAGTTAATTTGGGGAGTTTGCAACTTTTTGGAACTACTTGAGTTGAGCAATGGGAAGTAAAGCTTTCCTGAATTGAGGAATCTTACTTGCAAGACTCTTCTGTGCCTTCACCGCTAAGGTGTTTTTGTGCTGAAGGCAATAACTTCAATGAGAAAATAATTTCAGCATGGAGTAAGAGCTTCTGACAGAGACCAAGTGTTGCCAGCGTTGCTCCAGGTGCTCCTGCCAACAGCCCCTGCAGGCAGGAGCGCAGCCCCCAATGCATGTGGGCTTTGGCTCCCTCTGGCACAGAAGCCCCCCACGGGCACAGGTCTCTGGGGCAGGAGACGGGCACCGGTGCTGCCAGGGCTCGGGGGGTTGCAGGTCTGCTTGGGCAGGGACCCTGCCACACCTGCTGATGTCAGCGCTCCCCGGGCCCCAGGGATCAGAGCAGCATTCCTGCCCTGGCCCACACGTTCCTTGTCTGTGTCACACCCGCGGGTTTAGGATGGCCACCAGCCGGGACGTGTCCCAAGGAGGCCGTGCCAGCTTCTGTGAAGGCCCCGTGCCCTTCCCAGCGCGGCTGCGTCGGCAGCCCTGGGGGCTCCTTCTGCTGTCCTAATCCTGCAGGGCAGGGCAGTGTTTGCTGATGGTTTGAGCCATTCCTAAAGATCCTGTTGGGCTGTCTTAGACACTTGGGGTGAGGGATTCCTTCCAACCTGAGCCACTTTGGGTGGGCTGGGGGCGGCCCCAGGGCAGGGGGCAGTGTGTGCAGGGGCCTTTTGTGACACGGGGCAGCACGGTCACTGTGGCATGGAACGGGACAGCGTGTCCAAGGGTCCTTTGTGACACGGGGTGACATAGGAGCTGGCGGTGACAAGACCATGCCACAGTGCTCGGAGCACGTGACGGGACAGGACGAGACAGAGCGGTGCCATGAGCAGCCCCCGCACAGCACACTCGTTTGTGTCTGACCCGGAGCTTTTCCGAGGCATTATTCCTGCAGCTGACCTCGAGGCCAGACCACAGGACTTGGTGACCTGTGGCCTTCCCGAGGCTTCTCTCCTGCAGGTGTCCTCGAGGGCAGACCGTGGGACTTGGTGCCCTGGAGGCATCTCCCATCCCTGCCACCGGTGCCCTCGAGGCCAGACCACAATCCTCGACAGGAGTCTCCTGTCCTTGTGGCAGGAGCCCTCGAGACCAGAGTGCAGGACTTGCTGTGCTGTAGCCTTCCTGAGGCTTCTCTCTTGAAGGTGCCTTCCAGGCACGACTGCAAGCCTTGCTGACTTGGAGTTTTCCGAGACATCTCTCCTGCAAGTAGCCACAAATCCAGTCACTGACATGGAGCAGAGACCCCCGAGAGTGCCCAAGCTGGCCTGGCTGGAGGAAGAGGAAGAAGGTGCTGGAGCTGGCCCTGCACAGGAGACCTGTGCTGCCCTGCTGGATATGCTCGTAGAGGAGGGGTTTTGCAATCCAAAGCAAGTAAGCAGCCTGTGGCCAGGATTTCATCCTCCCAGGAATTGCTTGGCCTCCCAAGCCATGCCTACTGGTCACTGGAAGTCTTTGAGGCCATGGCAGTGTGGTGGGAAGCGAAGTTCTGCTCTGGGGAAGCTGGGGACATTCCTCCCTCTGGCAGCTTTCCAAGTCTCCCCGTGCCTTCTCCAGGTGCCTGCCATGGTGAGGTACATCCACCAGTGGCTCATGGCCAGTCAGTTTGCTGAGCACAGGCTGAACAGGGCCCTGCTGGATCTCACCAAAGAACAGACTGCTTATGTAGTAATGTGTCCTGGTTTTGGACAAATTTGGGAGAAAACCTCCGGAAGGAGCCCCCAGAAAGCAAACCCACACAGCCCCTTGCTCACCTGGCTCGGGAAGAATTTCCTCAGAGAGTAGTGGAAACAACCTGTTTATTGAGCAGGCAAAGCACTCCCCAGCACAAAAAATGAGCAACACCAGATGACAAAAAGTCTTTCTACGCTCTGAAGAGGTGACAAATTCAGGAAGTCTCTGCTGGGACTGGTTGCCCAGTTATCGCTCTCTGGCGCTGGGGATGGCTGCTGCAGGTCACAAAATGCAGGCTCTTTATGTTTCTTGGTGTTTCCCAGGTCCCAATCCTGAGCAGGTTCAAATGGTATTCAGGAAACGAAAAGAAAAAAAACAGTCCAGGGAAAAAATTGGATTGCCTAGCTAAACTAACCAATAAGCAAAAGCAAGGGCAAAAGCAAAAAGCAGGAGCAAGAGCAAAGTGAAAGCAAGCAAGCCAGCAAGCCCTAGCCTCTCTCCTAGACACAAACTGTGAGGGGAGGTGAGCCGGCTGATAACAAGACAAAACAAACCTTCACTTTCAGAGTCAGTCCTGAAGGCACAGAACATAACATCAAGCATAAACAGAACACACGATTGGGGATACAAGCACCATAACGTCACCCTAGGACATTCAACCCCTTATCTCCGAATCGTCAACGTAACTACCAAACGTCATGTAAAAACTTCATCAAGTAAAAACTTCCATCTTTCACTTAGACACATTTCCTTCCATCTCACTTGCTCAAACTTTTGACCCACATTTCCTTCTATATTACTTGCTCAAACCTTTGACACTTAAATATTTCCTTCTGTCTCATGTTGGTGTGGTTTAATGTACAGACAATGGCAGTAACATCCAACAAACAGTGATATTTGCATATGAGTCTCACCCCACAATCAGATCTCCCTGAGGCACACATCATGTTCTTCCATATTTCTGCATTATTCACCATGTACAACCTGGTCCCTGAGCAAAGACAATCCCACAAATGGGTTTGTCTGGGTTTGTCTGTACTCGAGGCAGAATTGATCCACACTGTCTTCCCTAACAAACCTCTGATATGTGCCACTGGGACTTTATCTCCGTCTGCTATATTCAGGGACTCAGACTGGGCAGGACCTGCTCCATTGGTGGAACCTTGGGTGTTAACTAACCAGGTGGCCTTTGCTAAATGCTGCTCCCAGTTCTTGAAAGATCCCCCACCCAATGCTTTCAAGGTGGTTTTTAACAGTCCATTGTACCTCTCCACTTTGCCTGCAGCTGGTGCATGGTAGGGGATATGGTGCACCCACTCAATGCCATGTTCCCTAGCCCAGGTGTTGATAAGGCTGCTCTTGAAATGAGTCCCGTTGTCAGACCCAATCCTCTCAGGGGTACCATGCCTGCACAGGATTTACTTTTCAAGGCCCAGGATGGTGCTCCGGGCAGTGGCATGAGGCACAGGGGAGGTCTCCAATCATCCTGTGCTGGCTTCTACCATTGTGAGCACATAGCGCTTGTCTTGGTGTGTCTGGGGCAGTGTGATGTAGTCAATCTGCCAGGCCCCCCCATACCTGTACTTGGACCATGGCCCACCATACCAAAGGGGCTTCACCCACTTGGCCTGCTTGATCTCAGCACACATCTCACAGTCATGGATTGCCTGAGAAATACTGTCCATGGTTAGAGCCACCCCTCGGTCTCGTGCCCACTTAAAAGTGGCATCTCTGCTCTGATGATCTGAGGCATCATGGGCCCATTAAGCTAGGAACAACTCCCCCTTGTGTTGCCAATCCAAGTCTATCTTTGACACCTCTATCTTTTCAGCCTGATCTACCTGCTTGTTGTTTCAGTGTTCCTCATTAGCCCGACTCTTGGGGACATGGGCATCTACATGACAGACTTTCACAGACACATTTTCTACCCAAGAGGCAATGTCTTTCCACACATCAGTAGCCCAGATTGCTTTTCCTCTACGCTGCCAGTTGGCCTTTTTCCACCTTTCCAGCCAGCCCCACAGAGCATTGGCTACCATCCAAGAATCCATATAAAGGTCGAGCTTTGGTCACTTCTCTCTCTCAGCAATGTCCAGGGCCAGCTGAACGGCCTTGACTTCAGCAAGTTGACTTGATCCACCTTCTCCTTCAGTAGCTTGTGCTACGTGTTGTGTGGGGCTCCATACGGCTGCTTTCCACTTCCAGTTCATCCCTACGATGCCACAGGAACCGTCAGTGAAAACAGCATATTGAGTTTCCTCTGCTGGTAGTTGGTTGCATGGTGCACCTTCTTTAGCCCTTGTCACTTGTTCCTGCTGCTCTCCGTCAGTGAGACCAAAGTTGTCACCAGCAGCCAGTTTGTAATTATCTCCAAAATCCCAGGGCGATTCAGGTTTCCAATCCGGGTGTGCTGCATGATGAAAGTAATCCATTTGCTCCATGTGGCAGCAGTGTCATGGAGGGTAGTGGGAACCTTCCCTTTGAACATCCACCCCAGTGCTGTCAGTCAGGGTGCCAGGAGGAGTTGTGTTTCTGTGGCAATCACCTCGGAGGCAGCTTGAACTCCTTCATAGGCAGCCAAGATTTCCTTCTCTGTGGGAGTGCATTTGGCTTCAGACCCTCTGTAATTTCAGCTGCAGAATCCCAGTGGTCGGCCTCGAGTCTCCCCAGGCACCTTCTGCCAAAGGCTCCAGGACAAGCCATTGTTCCCAGCTGCAGAGTAGAGCACATTCTTCATCTCTGGTCCCATCCTGAGTGGGCCAAGGGCAACTGCCTGAGCAATCTCCTGCTTGATCTGGGTGAAAGCTTGTTGCTGCTCAGGGCCCCAGAGGAAATCGTTCTTCTTGTAGGTGACCAGGTAGGGAGGGCTCACAATCTGGCTGTACTCGGGAATGTTCTGGAGGAAGTCTATGCCCAGAATACCCAGGGCCTCTGGGCTGGTCACAATAGGATGTTTCTGCCACTCCTTCCCAGTCAGGCTCACCTCAGCTCCCAACAGGGTCAATTGCTGTGATCCCCCCGTCACCCCAGCAATGGAAACAGGTTCTGCCCCCACATGTCCCAATGGTATCAGGGTACACTGCGCTCCAGTATCAACTAAGGTGTCGCATTTTTGTGGTTCTGATGTGCCCGGCCATCGGATCTACACTGACACTGACACTGACACTGACACTGACACTGGGGCTGTGTCAGGCTGGGCCGCGCTGGGGCAGGGCCAGGATCTCAGCAGCCAGGCCAGAGCACAGCAGCAGCACGGCCGGGGCCCATGGCTTCTCCTCCCCCTGCCCGCTGGTTGCGGGCGAACCCCAAGGGCAGCAGAACCTTGGCCGAGCCGGCCCGGCCCGGGGCTGCTCCTGGGGCCCGGCGGATCCCGGCTGGGCCCGGGCTGGCGGCGGGGCAGGGCTCGGTAGCGGCCAGATGTCAGCAACCGCAGCCACGGCCCGGCCCGGCCTCGGCCCCACGGCCTCCCCTGCCCTGCCCGGCAGCCGATGGGGCCTGGCGGCTCCCTGGGAAGGGGCCCGGCCCCACGGCAGGAGCCGCCCGGCCTGGCCTGGCTGAGACGGGGGCTGGGCCGGCCTGGTCACCTCTTTGCTGGCCAGAAGGGAAACAGACCCAGCCAGGCTTCTTCATCTTTAACTTGTGTCTTCACAGAGGCGTGTGCAGTTTCCTTAGTGGTTTAACAGATTGTCAGCTCTCAAAGCTAATTACTGATTGTTTTTTTGTCAGACACAGAGGAAACTGCTAGCAGCTTCTCTCAGGACATCACTTCCATGATGCAAAACCACCCCAACAGCACAGAGCACAGAGCTCCTTTGTCCATATGTAGTGGTCATGTGCCCAAGGCCTCAAAAGCCCAACCTGGGAGATCTCTGGGCCCTCTCCAAGGTGTTTTCAATGAAAACATTCAGCTCATAGCCTAAGAAAATCACCAGAGGACAGGGCCAGCCCGACCTGTCTGTCCTGGCTACTTTTGTCTTGGCGCAATCCTTGGATATATGGAATTTGGGAGGCCAAAGTCTAATTTTTGCCATGGTCCTTGGCATGAAGGCTGTATTTTTTTCCACAGGAAGGAAGGAACAGAGCCCTCTGTTTCAGGGGCAGATGAGAGGTGACCATTTCAAGGCCAGCCAGAGCTGGCAGGTTTTTTTCTGAGAGATACCTTTGCATGGAGGAAATATTTTAGGGAGCTTACCAATTTGGGCAATGGGCAACTGAAAAGAGGGACAGTTCTTTCCCTTAGGAAGGAAAGCATGGAGCCCCAGTGCTCCAGGAGCTGATGAGAGGCAGCCCTTGGCATTCCAACATCAGCCAGTCCTGTCAGGTGGCCCCTGGGAGGCCAAGCCAGCCAGATCTGTTCCATGTTCCCTTGGTTCCATGGGGCCTCACAGTGTCCCAAAGTTCCCTTGCTTCCATGAGGCCCTGAGGTGTCACAATGCCCGCTTGGTGACACGAGGCCCTGAAGGGTCAGAATGGTCTCCATGGTTCCATCAGGCCCCACAGAGTCATAATGGTCTCTGGGTCCATGAAGCCCCGCTGTGTCACCATGGCCCCTTGGTTCCATGGGCTACAGTGGTGCCACAATGATCCCCTTGGTTCCATGGGCTCCAGTGGTGCCACAATGATCCCCTTTCTTCCATGAGGTCCCCACTGTGTCACAGTGATCTCCATGGGAAGGAAAGAACCGAGCCCCAGTGTGGCAGGGGCAGCCACCAGAGGCCAAGGCCAGCCAGAATGGATGGTACTGGCAGATTTTGCCTGGGAGCAACCCTTGGATATAGGGAATTTGGGAGGTGGAGCCCCAATTTTGGCCATTTCTGCATAGATAAGAAGGACAGTTCTTTTCCACGGGAAGAAAAGCACAGAGCCCAAGTGTTTCAAAGGCAGAAGAGGAGAGAGGTGGCTCCTGGGAGGCCAGGCCAGCCAGACCTGTTTGTCCTGGCATCTTTTGTCATGAAGGGATCCTTGGATACATGGAATTTGGGAGGAGGAATCTCAATTTTGACCTTGGACACCTTGAGAAGAAGGACGGCTCTTTTCCATAGGAAGGAAAGCATCGAGCCCCAGTGTTTTGAGTCAGGTGAGAGGCAGCTCCCAAGAGGCCAAGGGCAGCCAAACCTTTAAGTCCTGGCTGCTTTCACTGGGGAGCAATCCTTCGACGTATGGAGTTTTGGAGGTGAAATCCAAGTTTTGGCCATGGGCACCTGGTCAGGATGGATGGCTTTTTCCTATAGGAAAGAAAAGCACAAAATCCAAGTGTTCTGGAAGAAGATGAAAGGTGGCCACCGTTAGGCCAAGCCAGCCAGACCTGTCTCTCCTGGCGCCTTTTGTCTAGGGGCTATCCTTGGACACAGGGAATTTTGGAGGTCGAATCTCAGTTTTGGCCGTGGGTGCCTGGAAAGGAAGAGGCGTTCTTTTCATAGCAAGGAAAGCACAGAGCCCCAGTGTTTCAGAGGCAGATGAGTACCAGCCCTCAGGAAGCCAAGGCCAGCCAGAGTTGTCTCTCCTGGCAGCTTTTGTGTGGGAGCTATCCTTGGATATAGGGAATTCTGGAGGCAGATGCCCAATGTTGGCCATGGGTACCTAGTTGAGATGGATGTTTTTTTCCCATATGAAGAAAAAGTACATGGTCCCAGTGTCTTAAAGGCAGATGAGAGGTGGCCCCTGGGTGGCCAGGGCAGCGAGACCTGTCTCTCCTGGCAGATTTCATCTGGGAACAATCTTGGCATATAAAGAAATTTGGAGAAGGAATCCCAGTTTTGGCCCTGGGTCACTGGAGGAGAAGGACAGTTCTCTCCCATAGGAAGGAAAGCCACGAGCCCCAGTGCTTCAGGGCAGGTGAGAAGCAGCCCTTGACATGCCAAGGTGACCTAGTTTAGGGCAAATTTGGGAGAAATCTTCCAGGAGGAGCCCCCAGAAAGCAAACCCCCCCACAGCCCCTCCCATACCTGGTTCGGAAAGAATTTCCTTGGAGAGAAGTGGAAAAAAAACCCTGTTATTCAACAAGCAGAACACTCCCCAATACAAAAAAAAAAAAAAAAAAAAAAAAAAAAAAACAAACTAATAAGCAAAAGCAAAAGCCAGGGCAAAGCGAAAGCAAGCAAGCCAGCAAGCAAGCAAGGAAACCTAGCCTCTCCTAGACACAGACCTTGGGGGGAGGTGAGCTGGCTGATAACAAGACAAAACAAACCTTCACTTTCAGAGTCAGTCCTGAAGGCACAGAACATAATATCAGGCACAAACAGAACACACAATTGGGGATACAAGCACCATAACGTCACCCTAGGACATTCCACACCTTATCTCCAAGTCGTTAACATACTACCAAAATTCATGTAAAAACTTCATCAAGTTAAATCTTCCATCTCTCACTTACTCATCCTTCCATCTCACTTGCTCAAATCTTCGAAACTTACACATTTCCTTCTATCTCTCTTGCTCAAACGTTTGACACTTACACATTTCCTTCTGTCTCATGTCGGTGTGGTTTAATGTACAGACAGTGGCAGTAACATCCAGCAAACAGTGATATTTGCATATGAGCCTCACCCCACAATCAGATCTCCCTGAGGTACACATCATGTTCTTCCATATTTCTGCATTATTCACCATGTACAACCTGGTCCCTGAGCAAAGACAATCCCACAAATGGGTTTGTCTGTACTCGAGGCAGAATTGATCCACACTGTCTTCCTTAACAAACCTCTGATATGTGCCACTGGGACTTTATCTCCGTCTGCTATATTCAGGGACTCAGACTGGGCAGGACCTGCTCCCCTGGTGGAACCTCGGGTGTTAACTAACCAGGTGGCCTTTGCTAAATGCTGCTCCCAGTTCTTGAAAGATCCCCCACCCAATGCTTTCAAGGTGGTTTTTAACAGTCCATTGTACCTCTCCACTTTGCCTGCAGCTGGTGCATGGTAGGGGATATGGTGCACCCACTCAATGCCATGTTCCCTAGCCCAGGTGTTGATAAGGCTGCTCTTGAAATGAGTCCCGTTGTCAGAATCAGTCCTCTCAGGGGTACCATGCCTGCACAGGATTAACTTTTCAAGGCCCAGGATGGTGCTCTGGGCAGTGGCATGAGGCACAGGGGAGGTCTCCAATCATCCTGTGCTGGCTTCTACCATTGTGAGCACATAGCGCTTGCCTTGGCGTGTCTGGGGCAGTGTGATGTAGTCAATCTGCCAGGCCCCCCCATACCTGTACTTGGACCATGGCCCACCATACCACAGGGGCTTCACCCACTTGGCCTGCTTGATCTCAGCACACATCTCACAGTCATTGATAACCTGAGAAATACTGTCCATGGTTAAATCCACCCCTCGGTCTCATGCCCACTTGTGGGTGGCATCTCTGCCCTGATGGCCTGAGGCATCATGGGCCCATCGAGCTAGGAGCAACTCCCCCTTATGTTGCCAGTCTTTGACACCTCTATCATTGCAGCCTGAACTACCTGCTCGTTGTTTCAGTGTTCCTCATTAGCCCGACTCTTGGGGACATGGGCATCTACATGACAGACTTTCACAGACACATTTTCTACCCAAGAGGCAATGTCTTTCCTCACATCAGTAGCCCAGACTGGTTTTCCTCTACGCTGCCTGTTGGCCTTTTTCCACCTTTCCAGCCAGCCCCACAGAGCATTGGCTACCATCCAAGAATCCATATAAAGGTCGAGCTTTGGTCACTTCTCTCTCTCTCAGCAATGTCCAAAGCCAGCTGAACGGCCTTGAGTTCAGCAAGTTGACTTGATCCACCTTCTCTTTCAGTAGCTTGTGCTACGTGTTGTGTGGGGCTCCATACGGCTGCTTTCCACTTCCAGTTCATCCCTACGATGCCACAGGAACCGTCAGTGAAAACAGCGTATTGAGTTTCCTCTGCTGGTAGCTGGTTGCATGGTGCACCTTCTTTAGCCCTTGTCACTTGTTCCTGCTGCTCTCCGTCAGTGAGACCAAAGTTGTCACCAGCAGCCAGTTTGTAATTATCTCCAAAATCCCAGGGCGATTCAGGTTTCCAATCCGGGTGTGCTGCATGATGAGAGTAATCCATCTCCTCCATGTGGCAGCAGTTTCATGGAGGGTAGTGGGAACCTTTCCTTTAAACATCCACCCCAGTGCCATCAGTCAGGGTGCCAGGAGGAGTTGTGTTTCTGTGGCAATCACCTCGGAGGCAGCTTGAACTCCTTCATAGGCAGCCAAGATTTCATTCTCTGTGGGAGTGCATTTGGCTTCAGACCCTCTGTAATTTCAGCTGCAGAATCCCAGTGGTCAGCCTCAAGTCTCCCCAGGCACCTTCTGCCAAAGGCTCCAGGACAAGCCATTGTTCCCAGCTGCAGAGTAGAGCACATGCTTTATCTCTGGTCCCATCCTGAGTGGGCCAAGGGCAACTGCCTGAGCAATCTCCTGCTTGATCGGGGCGAAAGCTTGTTGGTGTTCAGGGCCCCAGAGGAAATCGTTCTTCTTGCAGGTGACCAGGTAGGGAGGGTTCACAATCTGGCTGTACTCGAGAATGTGCATTCTCCAAAAACCTATGGTGCCTAGGAAAGCTTGTGTTTCCTTCTTGCTGGTGGGTGGAGACACCGCGTTGATCTTATTGGTGACCTCAGTGGGAATCTGACACAATCCGTCTTGCAACTTTACCCCCAGGAACTGGATCTCTTGGGCAAGTCCCTTGACTTTGGTCTTCTTGATGGTGAAGCCGGCTTCCAGCAGTAACTGGATGATCCTCTTTCCTTTCTCAAATACTTCCATTGCCGTGTTCCCCCACAAGGTGATGTTATTGATGTACTGCTGGTGTTCTGGAGTTTCACCCTTTTCCAGTGCAGTCTGGATCAGTCCAGGGCAGATGGTGGGGCTGTGCTTCCACCCCTGGGGCAGTCGGTTCCAGGTGTACTGCACGCCCCTCCAGGTGAAAGCAAACTGAGGCCTGCATTCTGCTGCCAGAGAAGTGGAGAAAAACGCGTTGGGAATGTCAACAGTGGCGTACCGCTTTGCTGCCTTGGACTCCAGCTCGTACTGGAGTTCCAGCATGTCCGGCACAGCAGCGTTCAGCGGTGGAGTCACTTCATTCAAGGCACGATAGTCCACAGTCAATCTCCATTGAGACTTGTGCACAGGCCAGATGGGGCTGTTGAAGGGTGAGTGGGTTTTGCTGACCATCCCTTGGCTCTCCACCTAACCGATCATTCTGTGGATGGGGATCACAGCACCTCGATTCGTCCGATACTGCCGGCGATGCACGGTCAAGGTGGCAATTGGCACTCGCTGCTCTTCCACCCTCAGGAGTCCTCCTGCAGATGGGTGCTCTGACAGTCCAGTTAAGGTGTTCAATTGCCTAATGTCCTCTGCCTCTACAGCAGCTGTGCCAAAAGCCCACCTGAGTCCCTTTGGTTCTTTGTAATTGCCGTTCTGGAGGAAGTCTATGCCCAGAATACCCAGGGCCTCTGGGCCGGTGACAATAGGATGTTTCTGCCACTCCTTCCCAGTCAGGCTCACCTCGGCTCCCAACAGGGCCAATTGCTGTGATCCCCCCGTCACCCCAGCAATGGAAACAGGTTCTGCCCCCACATGTCCCAATGGTATCAGGGGACACTGCGCTCCAGTATCAACTAAGGTGTCGCATTTTTGTGGTTCTGATGTGCCCGGCCATCGGATCTACACTGACCAAAGATCCGGTTTTCCCGTGCCTCTCCTTGGCTCGAGGCAGGGCCCCTCTAGCTCTGGTTATCCTTTCTTCCCTGAGCATTCATACTAGAGGTACCTTCAAGGGGATCTGACAGATCATACCCGGCAGCTCAGTCACCGGAGGCTGAGTCTACCTTCACCTTACTGTAATCCTCTCAGTTAGTGTTTCCCTCCTTGAGTTGACACGCCCATGCTGCCAGGACAGAAGTGAGTTGATGTACTTCAGACCTGATTAGCATAAAAAATTTGATAATCAGAATGCCTTGGCAAGAACAAACAGAGCTTTGAAGACTGCAAGAAGACTGAATCAAGAAAGAAGATTGAATCAACTTCTATTAACAAGAGATGCTGCAAAATGGATGTTCGTTTGTGATGATTAACCCAATTATTGTAGAAAAAATTACTAGTCTTCCTAGAATTTGTATAAGCATATGTAGTCCATGTGAAAAACACGTTCACTCTCCTGTGAAAATGTAAAACGTTTAATAAAAGACAATAGGAGACAAGGACCATGGAGCAAAGGTTATTTATGGCTGGGTGCATCTTGGCACTCAGCCAAGACCACCCTGTTACCTTCAGGGATCCCCCTTAAATACCTTTTCCCTTACATCAGCCTGCTGCATATTCATAGCCCCTTATGCATATCCATAAACGAGTTTACATTTTCCAGGAGCTATTTTACATGGCCCCTCTTTGGGTCTGCCTTTTCAGAGCATGCGTGTTCCTTGGCTGGGGTTTGGCTCCTTCTCTTTATCCCTTCCAGTTCGGGCCTTGGTCCGCACTGCCTTCAGACGGTGAGTGCTGATCGTTGGCAGATCTGTACAGGTGTGCTCATCCTGTGTTCATTGGATGTTATCCCATCCAAGCAGGCATTTTAACACAAGCATACTTCCATCAGCTATTGCACTACTGTGTCTAAGCCTAATTAACAACAAAATTAAAAACTATATATTTGGAACAAAGTTACTTTAACATCACATATATAAAATCCATTTTAATATTTGCGAAAAGCCAATATTATAATATATATCTAGAACACTTCTCTCCTGCAAGTAAGGGCTGACACAGCTCGGCTTCTTCAACCTGGGCAAGAGACTTAGACTTGACCCAACTGTGGCCTTCCAGTACCTGAGGGCAAGCTACAGGAAAGATGGACAGGGACTTTGTACAAGGGCAGGCAAGGACAGGACAAGGGAGAATGGATCCAGGTGGAAAGAGAGTCGGTTTAGGTAAGGAATTCAGAAGAAAGTCTCTCCTGGAACAGGTTGACCAGAGAAGGTGTGGCTGTCCCGTCCCTGACAGTGTTCAAGGCCAGGCTGCATGGAGCTCTAGACAAGCCGGGCTAGTGCAAGGGGTCCCCAGCCACAGCAGGGGGGTTGCAGCCGTGTGATTTTTCAGATCCTTTCCAAACCAAACCATGCCACGACTCCATGATTCTGGGATACTTCCCCTCCTCATCCTCTGGCAGAAAAAGTATCTTGGCCCCAAGTTCCACATTGCAGACCATGTCTTTTGGCAGCCTGCAACTGTCTCAAAAGAGGATGAAAAGAGATGACATTACTGATACGATTTCCCTTTTCTACTCGAAAATTAAATGCTCCACTCCTGTCCACTCTTGCAAAAGTGTCTGAAGAGGCAATTCTTCCCCATGAAATGCTTCGTCTCAGCCAAAGAAGAAAGAAGCCACAAGCCAACACGCTTCTTTATTGCTACATTGTTTGATTTGGTTACTTCTCGAATAGGAATTACTTTGGGGTTTTATTTGTTAGTTTCTCTCTTTCGTTCCGCGGGGCGCGCGGCAGCTCCTCCGTTGGGTTCGCGGAGGCAACGGAAGAACGTTCGCGAGCTCCGGCGGTTCCGCAGCAGCAGCAGCAGCAGCAGCAGCAGCAGCAGCAGCAGCAGCAGCAGCAGCAGCAGCAGCAGCAGCAGCGCTTCTCTCGATCGGTTTTCCGCTCGACTTTCCACTCGCTCCCCATCCCCTTGTCCCTCTCACACTCACTCTATTCCCGTCCCGTCCCGTCCGTGTTCTGCCTCTCCCAGCCCGGCTCATGCCGCGTCCCGCAAGGCGCCGCTCGGCGGGGCCGCCCCGTGCCCGGCCCTGCCCGTCCCGCCGCGGAGCCGCCTCGGCCGGGCTCTCTCCGTACTGGCTGTGGCACTTCTGGAAGTGCCTCTTGCTCTGGTGCTGGCGGAGCAGCGCGGTCTTTTGGCTCCGCCTGGCGCGGGCTCTGGGCTGGCCCCGGCCGAGGCCCCGGCCCCGAACCAAGCCCCTCCCGCGGTTCCGCCCGCAGCCGCCCCGCTGCCGCCCCGCGCCCGCCCCGGCCCCGACAGCGTCGCCAGCAGCTTCCCCGCTCCGAGCTCCGCCGCTGCTCGGCTTGGCCGCCGGCCCCGAGCCGCCGCAGCCCGGGGCGGCTCGGCAAGCAGCAGCGCGCCGGGCGGTCGGGTTCCCGGGGCAGAAGAGCGGGAGCGCGGTGCCGCCCGCACGGGCGGAGAAGCCTCCCCTGGAGCAGCTCTACCGGGAGGGCCCGCTGCTGGGGAGCGGCGGCTGCGGCAGCGTTTACTCCGGGACCCGGCTCGCCGACGGCGCCCCGGTAAGAGACGGGGCCGGAGCGGAGGGGGCGGCGGGCGGCGAGCGGCGGGCGGGGAGCTCAGCCCGGCGCTCGCCTTGGCTTGCAGGTGGCCATCAAGCGAGTGCGCCGGGATCGCATCTCGGAGTGGGCGCGGCTGGTGAGTGAGCGGGGCCAGCGGGAGAAGCCGGCGGGGCATGCCGGGCGGGGCTAGGGCGAGGCCCGGCAGGGTGGCAGCCGGAACGCTGCGAGGGCAGCGAGCGGGGAGTGAGCGGGGGCCGCGCAGCGTCCCGGGCCGGGCAATGGCCAGCGGCGCTGGGGCCGGGCAGGGGGTGCCCAAGGCGCGGCGCAGCATCGGCCCCGCTGAGGGCATCGCTGTCCCCCCGCAGCACAATGGCGCCCTTGTGCCCATGGAGCTGGCGCTGCTGTGGATGGTGTCGTGCCCTGGCTTCCGCGGCATCGTGCGGCTCCTGGACTGGTTCGAGCTGCCCGACGGCTTCGCGCTGGTCATGGAGCGTCCGCAGCGCTGTCAGGACCTCTGGGACTTCCTGGCCGAGCGGGGGTTCCTGACGGAGCCCATGGCGCGGGGGCTGTTCCGCCAGGTGCTGGAGGCCGTGCGGCACTGCACCAGCCGCGGCGTCCTGCACCGCGACATCAAGGCCGAGAACGTCCTGGTCGACCTGGCCACGGGCGAGGCCAAGCTCATCGACTTCGGCTGCGGCACGATCCTCCAGGACACGTTCTACACCCGGATGTCAGGTGAGCCCAAAGCCGGGGCCCAGCCGGGCAGCGGAGGTTCCCCCCTTTGCTGGCAGAGGGGGAAGAGGGAGGCAGGGAGAAAGGGCAGGAGGGGGAATCCTTCTTCAGCCGGCTGCAGCCAAGTTGCTTTTCAGCGGGGCAGGGGCTGGCTGTTGTGGGACAGGAGCTGGCTGGGAGGGAGGGAGGGACGGAGCAGCATGGGCCTGATGAGCTGTGCCCGTGTCCCATAGGAACGCCGGAGTACTGCCCACCGGAGTGGATCCTCGTTGGCTGCTACCATGGCCAGCCAGCCACCATCTGGTCCCTGGGCATCCTGCTCTATGACCTGGTCTGCGGGGACCTTCCTTTCCACACAAACGAGGACATCGTCCGGGGCCAGCTCTTCTTCCCGCCCCGGGTGTCTCAAGGTGGGCATGCGCCTTCAAGGCTCGGGAGGAAGAGCGGGGTTGGGAGGGGGCAGCTGGCACAGAAGCGTCCCGCTCCAGCAGCTAGTGAGGAGGTTGATCTCCTGGGTTAGCTGGAGGAGGTGGCACGTGTGCCTCTGTGCTGCTCTCCTCCGGAAGGGAGGATCGATGGGAAGCTTTTGGCTGCAGCTCCAAGCACTCCTAGTGTGGCTTGGGCACCGTGGAATGTGGGAGAGCACGGACAGGAGCCTTGTCCCGCTGAGCGGCGGTTTGTGGTTTGTCTCTGCAGAGTGCCAGCACCTCATCAGGTGGTGTTTATCCATGGAGCCCGCAGACAGGCCATCACTGGAAGACCTTTTTGAGCATTCTTGGCTGCAGGAGCCCTGCCTGGCCCAGGAGACAGCAGAGATCCATCCCTCTGCTCAGTAGGATCCAGGAGCCCAGCAAGTACCAGCTGCACGCGTCTCGTGGCACTCCAAGAAAACCCCGGAGCGTTTCCCTGTGGCCGCGGCCCGGAGGAGAGAGCACAGCCGAGGAGATGCTTCCGCTGGTCCCCGGCGAGTTGTGGAGGGAGCGGCTCAGTGCTCCCCGTCCCATTGGAGAAGGGGTGGCAGTGCGGTGAAGGTGCCACGGACTGGAACAGGGGAAACATCCCCCTGCAGCTCAATGGCATTGAGATGAGCCCGCAAGCCGAGGCACAGCTGGCGTGTTCTTCTGGAGCACCACATGGAGCTGGGAACACCATCCTCGAGCTGGCCGCTGGCGGGGCAAAGCCGAGTGGCTTTGGCTGCGGCCCCTTCCTGGAGGACACGCTCTGCGCCCCGATGAAATCAAGATGAGTCCCCAGCCGGCGCAGGGGCGGGGGGTGCTCATGCTTCCAGGCATGGCAGGGCTCGGGCTGGCCACGCGCCGCAGGTTCCCTGCTCGGCGGCACTGGGGAATATTAATTTTTCCCCCGGCCGCCAAGCTGCTTTTTGGTGGGAGAGGGGACGGGTGTTGTGGAAGGGGAGCCGGCTCCTGGCCTTGCTGGCAGCTTCTGCCAGCCAGCCTGGCATGGGCTGGGGCGGGGGCAGCCAGCCTGACAAAGCATCCATCCATGTGGATGGGGGCAGCAGAGGGGGACGGGTTCTGAAGCCGTGCCCCAGCTGATCTGATTTGCAGGCCCTTGAGGAAGGGGTGCGTTTAAGGGCGGGAAAGGTGGGGTTTTTTCCCACCCATGGACAGGTTTAATTCTCACATGGAGTGGTCAGACCCTCCTCAGGCCCGTGAAACGGTGACAGGCTTTGTAGCTTCTTGTTTCCAGGTCTTGTTTAGAATTGATTTCATGCAATTGTTCTTTGTTTTCCCAGGAAGATTACACCTGGTGCCCGGACCGGACGGGGAAGAGCCTGAACTGTCCGTGGAGCACCTCCAGTGTCAGCGCTACCCCAGGGGCCATGGTCTGCGGGGACATCCCCTTCAAGAAGGACGAGGACCTCGTGCGGAATCGGCTCCTCTCCTGGCAGCAGGTCTCCAGAGGTGGGCACCCGGCTCCACAGCTGGGCTGGCAGAAGGGCTTCGGGCAGAGGGCAGCGGGCACACGGGCATCCCACCCTTGCAGCTGCTGAGGAGGCTGCTGTGCTGTGCTTAAGCAGAGGAGGTGGAACATGGCCTGCCACGCTGCCCTTCTCTCGAAACAGAGAATGGCTCGGGAGCTTTGGGCTCTGAGCACAGCCAGCAGCCTGGCCCGGGCCCAGGCCATGGTGGGACAGGGGGACAGGAGCCTTCTGTGACTGACCGTGGCTCTCTGATTTCTCTCCGCAGGCTGCCAGCACCTCATGCCGTGGAAACGGCTCCGCTCGGCCTGCCAGTCTGGAGGGCTGGAGGGCGGCGGGTGCTCATTTGCTGTCAAAAATAAATTGGTTTTTTTTTGTCATGTCACGATCACAGCATTTCTTTCATCCTTTTCCAAGGATTTGGCCTCCCTTCCTCCAGGCTAATCTTTTTGTGTCCTTCCTCAGCCACTTGATGGCATTTGGCAGGGGGGGGTTAAGCAATGTTAAAAGTTCAACAACAGCTCCTGTTGCCAACTGCAGCAGCCCCTTCAAGAGCCCTGAGCTACCAGCGAGGTCCACGTCTGCCTTGCAAAAGGGAGTGGTTTGCAGCCATGGGGTTGTCGCCCTGCTGCAAAAGCTGGGAGGAAATAACAAGTGGCAAAATGCCAATTTGGCTCAAGCCCTGCCCAGTTTCTTCATCTTTTCCCTCTGCTCAGTGATAGGCAGGCAGGGCTGGACTCCAGCGAGGTTCAAGCTCTTGGCGCTCCCTGGCATCAAGGGGATCAAGTCAACTCTTGTATGCAGTGACTGCAATAGAGCTCCTGAAGGAAAAAAGGGAATGTCATGAGGTGGGGCCTCCTTCTTGTCCCCTTTGTCTGCCCAGGAGCCCCTTGGAAAGGGAAATGCCCACACGGGTTTATCTGACTCCTTCCCAGCCAGCCTTTCCCTCACTCCCGGGTCTCATTTGCTCCGCAGGCTTCACCAGCTCGCTCAGCTCAGAGGAGCTCTCAGAGGAGAAAACGCTGCCTGGCGTGGGGCTGTCTGATCCCTGTCTCATCTGGATTCCGTTTGCCCTGCTCCCTCCCCCATCCAAGAGACCCAAGGATGCCCCGCAGCCCCACGGTCCTGCAGCAGATGCCGGGCACATTCCCTCCTCTGCTCCTTGGTGGCCCTGGGGAGGCTCCAGAGCCCTCCCTGTGTGTGGGACAGCTGCTGCAGCACCGCTGTGCCTGCGTGCGAGCAGCGCCCGAGGAGCAGCTGTGCAAGTTCTGAGTCTGAAGCGGAATCCTCAGCGCACACAAATGACAACTGGCATCTCAGGGGCTGCCAGGAGAAGCTGAATCGATCTGCTCGCTGCCCTTTCGAGCCATAGCCATGCCGATGCAATTGGAAGAATTGCGCCTGCCCAGGAAGCTCTCAGGTAGAAGAGAAGAGCAAAAGCCACGTGTTTCTGAAACACGAAATGTCAGAATGAGGTTCCTTAACACTAATTTGCTATTTAAGAGGGGATCATTTATTGAGGCCTGAGGTCCAGTGAGGGATAAATCCTAACCTGACGTGGACATGTAATTCTACCAGTGTGTTGCTCATATACAGTTGCTAAATGCCAATCACAATTTACCCATTTCCATAAATCCCACCCCAAGTTCCCAGATTCAGTCCTTGTTTTCTCTATCACTGCACCCTTGAGCCAGATGTCTTCTTCTTCTCTTCCAGCCATCCTTGCTGGGAAAGCAGCCCCTGCATGCCTTGTTCCTGTGCTGGAAGTTCACAGGCTAGGTAAAAATGGAATGAACCCTTTGGGCACCAAGGCCAAGGCTTTGTGTGGCCAGGCAGGGGCAGGCAGGAGGCAGAGCTGTCAGCAAAGGAAGGGGCCAGCGAGGTGGGGCAGCCGGGGGATGACGACAGCCTGCAGGGACAGAGGCCAGGGCAGGGACACCGCAGGACAGCCTGGGCTGCAGAGGGCACAGGGATGTGCAGCAGCTGCAAGGCCCTGACAGAGCCAACCTGTGCAGCCCTTTGGCCATGGCTGCTGGCCCTGGGCCTGAGGCCACGAGGGGACAAGTGACCCTCGCAGCCCTGGGGCCTCATTGCCTCCTTGTCCCTGCTCAGCAGCCTGGCAGGGGCTGCCCCATGGTCCAGCCCTTGGCATGGCACATCCCCACATGCCAGTGCCCATCCCGGGAAGAGCCCTGAGCAAGGAGGGAGGGACAGGATCTGCCTTGCCAGGGGCTGGGGCTCAGCCTTGGCCCTTTGCATTCCTGAAACACATCCAGGTTTGCTCAGCGCCAGAGACACCTTTGCCTTGTTTGTCCCCACCTGTCATCAGTGCCTCCAGTTCTCTGCTCTGCCTGGGGCCTGGGGACACTTTGATATGAATTGTGTCCTTGAGTGGAACCCATTAACAGTTAAAGAAAGTTTGGACTTTGAATCTGACTTTTTGAGTTCTTGAGAAGCTCTTTGAGCACACTCTGAGGGACTGGGTCTGATGCAAACAGCACCAAAGCCCCAGAGGTCATTAAAGTCCTGGTGCTGTGTCTGTGCTGCTGAGCTGGGCTGGGCTCCTGGCCCAGAGGCAGCTCCTGGCAAGGGCAGCGCTGCAGAGAGACAGCTCTGGCCAGGAGCAGCTCCTGTGCACAGCCCAGCAGGGCTGGGGCACTGCCAGGGCATCCCAGGGACACGAGCAGGGCACAGACAGAGCTCACAGGGGCTCAGCACTGGCAGGGGCTGTGGGGTGTCGCAGAGGGGGCTGTGTCACAGCAGCTCTGTGGCTGTGTCACGGAGGCACAGAGCAGCTGTGATGTCAGAGAGGGGCTATGAGACTGCACAGAGTGGATTTGTGTGAGGTCAAAAACTGGGCTATGACATCACAGAGCATGTTGTGTGAGGTCATCAAGCAGCTATGGCATGATAGAGAGGACTGTGTGACATCACAGAGCAGGCTGTGACATCATGGCATGGCTGTATGACATCATAGAGCAGGCAGTGAGGTCAAAGTGTGTGCTGTGACATTACAGAGTGGCAGCATGACATCACAGGGAGGGTTTTGTGGCATCACTGAGGGGGTTGTGACATCACAGGGCAGGCTGTGACATCATAGAGAAGGGTCTAAGGCAATAGAGTAGATCCTGCCATCATAGAGGGTGGCTCTGTGACAACAGAGAGTGGGTTGTGACATCACCGGGCAGCTGTGTGACATCACAGGGGTGTGTGACCTCACAGGGGCTCTGTGAGGTCACTGGGGAGGTCACTCCACCCCAGCCCCCCCTCCCAGTTCCCCCAGAGAAGTCCAACGCTGCTCGTGCACAGAGGGGTCCCCTGTCCCCCCGGGTCCCCCCGCCCCCAGCGCCGCAGCCTCACCCTTCCCCCAGGTGGGACTTGGGGTCATTTGGTCGCTCAGGAGCTGGGCTGGGGGCTCCAGAGGTGGCTGTGGAGCATTGCCTGTGCTGTGCCAGGGACTGGCAGACACTGCTGGGCTGGGATAGAGGCTCTGGGGGGATTGGGCTTCCAGGGCAGGGCAGGGCTGGGGTTCCAGGGCAGGGCAAGGCTGGACCTGCCCCTTCCTTTCCACACATGAAATGTTTCCAGCCAGCAATCTCCTCCAGTCTGTCACAACAGGCAGTGTTGGAGGTGAAATCCCAGTTCTGGCCATGAGCACCTGGACAAGAAGGACAGTTCTTTTCCACAGCAATGAAAGCCCCAGGTCTCAGCTCATTTCTGGTTTGATTGCCTGGATTTTGTTTGGTTTTGTTGTTGCTTTGTTTCCTTGGTGTGCCTGAAGCGTCCAGTCAGGAGCAGAGTGACTCTTGCCAAGGAACTTTGCCGTGCTGTCACTTAATATTAATTCTGGTTTTTGCTGATCCCTTGCTGGGGATTTTTTCAGCGCTCTCAAGCCCTCGTTGGTAACAGGGTGAAGGAGCCCTGGCCCAGGCTCTGGCCCTGGGGGACACAAGGACACTGCCAGGGCGTCCCTGTCCCCCTGTCCCACCCCCCACAGCCCCAGCCCCCGTCCCCGTGTCAGGCTCTGGGGTCGATCTCGTGGAACATCCTCTGGGGGAGGCTGCGGCGCCGGGGGCGGGGGGACCCGGGGGGACAGGGGACCCCGCTGTGCACGAGCAGCGTTGGACTTCTCTGGGGGAACTGTGAGGGGGGGCTGGGGTGGAGTGACCTCCCCTGTGACCTCACACAGCCCCCTGTGATGTCACACAGCCCCTGTGATGTCACACAGCCCACTCTGAGATGTAACAGGCCACCTGAGATTTCATAGGAGTGCCCTGTGATGTCACAGCCTGCTCTTTGAGGTCCCAGTCTGCTCTGTGATGTCACAAAACCTGCCCTGTGATGTCACAGCCCAGCCTGTGATGTCACAGACACCCTGTGATGTCACAGCCAGCTCTATGATGGCACAGCCGCCTTTGTGATGTTATGCAGCCTCGCTGTGATGTCACAGCCTGCTCTGTGATTTCACAGTCAGCTCTGTGATGTCACAACCTACTCTGTATTGTCTCAGCCTTCTCTGCGACATCACACAGCTGCTCTGTGAAGTCACAGAGCCCTTTTCTATGATGGCAGAGTCTTCTCTGTGGCCTCACAGCCTGTTCTGTGATGTCACACAGCCAGCCTGTAATGTCACAGCCAACTTTGTGACATCACAACCTCCTCTGTGATGTCACAGCCTGCTCTGTGATGTCACAGCCTGCTCTGTGATGGCAGAACTCACTTAACATGTCACACAGCACCTCTGTGGGCTCACAGACCCACCCTGTGATGTCACAACACCTTCAATGATGGAACACAGCCACCCTATAATGTCACAGCACACTCTTTGACCTCACAGCTTGCTCTGCTCTTTGATGTCATACAGGCATCCTGCGATGTCACAGCCTGCTCTGTGATGTCACATAATAAACCAGTGATGTCACAGCCAACTATATGATGTCACAGCCTGCTCTGTGATGTCACATAATCACAGAATTGATGGGTTGGAAGACACCTTTAAGATCATCAAGTCCAGCCCATGCCATAACACCACCTCAGCTAAACCATGGCACTGAGTGCCACATCCAGTCTTTTTTTAAACACATCCCAGGATGGCGACTCCACCACCTCCATGGACAGACAATTCCAGTACTTTATCACCCTTTCCATAGAAAACTTTTTTCCTAATGCCCAACCTAAATTTCCCTTGGTTCAGCTTAAGACACTGTCCTCTGGACCTGTCAGTTTGAGAAGAAAGAGACCGACCCCCACCTGACTGCAACCACCTTTCAGGGAGTGTGGAGAGTGATAAGGTCACCTCTGAGTCTTCTCCAGGATAAACAACCCCAGCTCCCTCAGTCATTCCTCACAGGACTTGTGTTCCAGACCCCTCACCAGCCTTGTTGCCCTTCCCTGGACACGCTCCTGCTCCTCCATGTCCTTCCTAAGTGGGAGGGCCCAGAACTGGACACAGCACTCGAGGAACGGTGCCAGTACAGGGGAAGAATGCCAAGTACACAAGTGCCAAGTACAGGGGAAGAATGACCTCCCTGCTCCTGCTGGCCACACCATTCCTGATCCAGGCCAAGAGTCAGTGGCCTTCTTGGCCACCTGGGCACACTGCTGGCTCATGTCCAGCCTGCTGTCAACCAGTGCCCCCAGGTCCCTTTCTGCCTGGGCACTGTCCAGCCACACCGTCCCCAGCCTAGAGCTGTGCAGGGGGTTATTGTGGCCAAAATGCAGGACTGGGCACGTGGACTTATTAGACTTCATCTTACTGGAATCTTCCATCTATCCAGCTGTTCCAGGTGTTCCTGCAGAGCCCTTCTGCCTTCCAACAGATGGACACATGCTCCAAGTTTAGTGTCATCTGCAGATTTACTAATGAAAAGCTCAATCCCCTCATCCATGTGGTCAATAAAAATATTGAACAGAGCTGGCCCAGCACAGAGCCCTGAGGGACAGCACTGGTGACTGTCCCCAGCTGGATGCAGCACCGCTCACCACCACTCTTTGGGCCGGCCATCCAGCCAGTCCTGAACCCAGCACAGAGTGCTCCTGTCCCAGCCGTGGGCTGCAGCTTTTCCAGGAGTGTGCTGTGGGAGACAGTGTCAAAGGCCTGGATGGAGTCCAAATGGACACATCCACAGCCTGTCCTGCATCCACCAGGAGGGTCACCTGGTCATGAAAGGAGACCAGGTTGGTCAAACACGACCTAGCCCTCCTAAACCCCTGCTGGCTGGGTCTGACACCCTGGCCATCCTGGAAGTGCTGTGTGATGACACTCAGTGTGAACTGTTCCATGACCTTACTGGGTACTGAGGTCAGGCTGACTGGCCTGGAATTACCAGGATCCTCCTTCCCACCCTTGCTGTGAATGGGTGTCACATTGGGCAGCTTCCAGTCATCTGGGACCTCACCAGTGAGCCAGGACTGCTGGTAAATGATGGAGAATGGCTTGGCAAGCTCATCTGCCAGCTCCCTCTTCACCCTGGGCTGGATCCCATCTGGCCTCATGGATTTATGAATATGCAAGCAGCTCAGCCGGTCTCCGACTGCCTCCTCCTAGATAACAGTGGTCCACTCTGCTCCCTGAAACCATCTACCAACACAGAAGTACAGTTGTCCTGAAGGCAAATCGTCTTCTCACTAAAAACTGAGGCAAAAAATGCCATTAAGCACCTCTGCCTTCTCCTCATCTGCAGTTATTAAATTCCCTTCCACATCTAATAAAGAACAAAGGTTGGTCTTACCCTTTCTTTTACCATTGATGTATTTATAAAAATATTTTTATTATCCTTTACAGAAGCTGCCATTTTAAGTTCAAACTGAGCTTTGGCCTCCCTAATTTCTTCACTTCATGCCCTAGCAAGCCCCCTAAATACTTGCTGAGAGACCTGACCCTCCTTCCAAAGATGATACATCCTCTTTTTATTCCTAAGTTCCTTCAAAACCTCCTAGCCCATCCAGGCTAGATGTTTGTTTAGTCGACTCGTCTTTCGGCACACAGGGACAGTCTGTTCCTGCGCCCTCGAGATCTCTGTTTTGAAGCATGCCCACCTTTCCTGAACTCCTTTGTTTTTAAGGGCTGCTTCCCAAGGAACTCTCTGAATAAGTCTCCTAAGTAGGCCAAAGTCTGCCCTCCGGAAGTCCAATGTAGGAGTTTTATTGGTGTTCTTCCTCATTTCACCAAATATTGAGAATTCTATAATTTCATGATCACTGTGCCCCAAGTGACCTCCAACCACCACATCTCCCACCAGCCCATCTCTATTTACAATCAACAGATCCAACATAGTCCCTCCCCTGGTGGGCTCAACCACCAGCTGCAACTAAAAATTGTCCTCCACAAACTCTAAAAATTTCCTGGATGGCCTTTATTGAGCCCACCTCAGCTGGGCTGCTGATTTCACCCCTAACTCAGGCTTACCACCCATGAGCCTGCTTCCAGACAACCCAGCTACATCTCCCTCCCCCTCCAGACCTAGTTTCAAGCCCTCTCAACAACTTCTGCCAGATCATGAGCTAAAATTCTTCTGCCCTTCACAGAAAGATGGAGCCCGTCTGGTCCAAGCAGGCCAGGTGCTGTAAAAGTTGCCCCATGATTGAAGAATACCAAATTTTGTCGATGACACCATCCCTTGAGCCACTCGTTGATAATGTGAGCTCTCCTATTGCTTTCAGCATTTTTCTCAGACTCCAAAGGGACTGAGGAAAAGACTGTCTGTGCCCCTGACCTGACCCAATGCCCTAAAGTCCCTTTTAATTGCCCTGACACTCCTGTTTCCAATCTCATCGCTGCCAGCCTGGGGTATCAGCAGTGGGCAATAATCAGAGGGCTGAATCAGCCCAGGCAGTGTGTCAGTGATATCCCGTACCCGGGCCCCAGGGAGGCAGCAGACCTCTCTGTGGGGTGGGTCTGGTTGACATATGGGGCCCTCTGTTCCCCTCAGGAGGGAGTCACCCACCACAATTATCCTTCTTTCCTTTTTGATGTTAGAGGTGCTGATCTGTCTCACAGATAAATCATAACTGGGAGGTTCACTGGGCAGATAATTTTCTTCTAAACCATCTGGCTGACTCTCCAGATCCAGGGGATCATACTGAATCTGAAGTGGCACCTGGCTTGGGAGAGGGGGTTGGGGGGGATTTTTATTATTACCTCCTCAAGTAGGTACCCACTCCCACTCCCCTTCATCGGCCAGGTGTCCTTCTATAGCCTGACAGTGGGAGGTGTGGGAGACAGCGGGAACCAAGGAGAGCATTGCTGCCCTGCCAGACCTCATGGAACCAAGGATCCATTGTGACACTGCAGGGCCCAAGGATCCAATGGACCCTGTGACACCAGAGGGACATTGTGACACTGGGAGGCCCCATGGAATGATGGAGACAATTGGGACACTCTGGGGCCTCATGGACCCGTGGTGACACCAAGTTGTCTGGGGGTGTTGATCTGCTGGAAAGCATGAGGGCTGTGCACAGGGCCCTGGACAGGCTGGATCCATGGCCCAAATCCAACAAGGTGAGGTTTAAAAAGTCCAAGTGCTGGGTTCTGCACTTTGGCCACAACAACCCCTGCAGCGCTACAGGCTGGGGACAGAGTGGCTGGACAGCAGCCAGGCAGAAAGGAACCTGCAGGGACTGATGGACAGCAGGCTGGACATGAGCCAGCAGTGTGCCCAGGTGGCCAAGAAGGCCAATGGCTCCTGGCCTGGATCAGGAATGGTGTGGCCAGCAGGAGCAGGGCAGTGATTCTTCCCCTGTGCTCAGCACTGGTTGGGCAGCACCTCGAGTGCTGTGTCCAGTTCTGGGCCCCCCAATTTAGGAAGGACCTGGAGGGGCTGGAGCATGTCCAGAGAAGGGCAACAAGGCTGGTGAGGGGTCTGGAGCTCAAGTCCTGTGAGGAACAGCTGAGGGAGCTGCAGTTGTTTATCCTGGAGAAGAGGAGGCTCAGGGGACACAAGGCAGTGTCAGGGCACAGGTTGGACTTGATGATCTCCAAGGTCTTTTCCAGCCTTGCTGATTCTGGGATTCTCTGAAACCACCCTGGGAGCAATTGCAGGAGGAGCCCTGGGCCTCCTCTTCAGAAGCTCCAGCAGCCCAGGTCCCTCAGCTTCTCCTCACAGCCCCAAAGCCCATCCTGTCAGTCCTGCATAGCCTCTGCAGCCCCTCCTCACTGCCCAGAACAGGCAGCCCCACAGCCAGACACAGCAGCCCAGATGTGCCCCCCTGGCCTGGGCTGCCTCTGGCAAGGGAGCAGCACGAGGCACTGCAGGAGCCTGCAGACAATTCCTGCAGCACTTGTGGGATGATCCTGCTCCCCAAGGGACGATCCCATGGTGCCAGGTCAGGAACTGGAATGGGGAGTGGGGCCAGAGAGGAAAGGGCAAACAGGGATGGGCTGTGTGCAGGGGAGGGAACAGGGGTGAGGAAGAGAAATAAATTTGTAGCAGGAAGAGTAAAGAAAGCAAAGGTGTAGCCAAGGAAATGCTCAGGGCAGTTTGGGGGTGGCTGCCAGGCAGCCCTGGCTCTGAGCAGCAGCATCTGCAGTGGAACAGGAAACTCCCAGCTGATGGGAACAAACTTTCTGGCTGACTGCAGAGGCCAGGATAAAGCTGAGTGGTTTCCCTGGTGTCCCCCAGCCCTTCCTGGCCCCAGGGGCTGATGGCATTTGTGCTCCCTCAGGTTCATGTCCCCACAGCAGCAGCATGGGGGTGCTCCCGCCTGCTGTGTGCAATGCAAACAGGGGCTCTTGACGTTTCTTTGTGGACAACATTAATATGTAAAACAAAGAAAAAGAACCTCCAAAAGGAAAACAACAGAAAGTATCAAAGATGACATTTATTACAAGTGATTTGCAGAAATTGGCCAGCAGTTTAATGTTCCCGAAACCATCCAGTCATCAGTGTCCACACTGCAGCCTTGAGCTCCTGGTTCCTCAGGCTGTAGATGAGGGGATTCAGGGCTGGAGGCACCACTGAGTACAGAACTGACACTGACAGATCCAGGGATGGGGAGGACATGGAGGAGGGCTTCAGGTAGGCAAGAGTGCCAGTGCTGAGGAACAGGGAGGCCACGGCCAGGTGAGGGAGGTAGGTGGAAAAGGCTTTGTGCCGTCCCTGCTCAGAGGGGATCCTCAGCACGGCCCTGAAGATCTGCACATAGGAGAAAACAATGGACACAAAACAGCCTAAATATAGAAGAGCACTTAGTACAATAAGCCCAGCTTCCCTGAGTTTGCAGTGTGATCTTGAGGATCTGGGGGATTTCACAGAAGAACTGGTCCAGGGCATTGCCATGGCACAGGGGCAGGGAAAATGTATTGGCTGTTTGCAGCAGAGCATTGAGAAAGCATTGAGCACTGGCCCAGGCAGCTGCTGCCATGTGGGCACAAGCTCTGCTGCCCAGGAGGGTCCCATAGTGCAGGGGTTTGCAGATGGACACGTAGCGGTCATAGCACATGATGGTCAGGAGAGAAAGCTCTGTTCCAAGGAAGAAGAAAACCAGAAATACCTGTGCAGCACATCCTGTGTAGGAGATGGTGCTGGTGCCCCAGAGGGAATTGTGCATGGCTTTGGGGACAGTGGTGCAGATGGAGCCCAGGTCGCTGAGGGCCAGGTTGAGCAGGAAGAAGAACATGGGCGTGTGCAGGTGGTGGCCGCAGGCTACGGCGCTGATGATGAGGCCGTTGCCCAGGAGGGCAGCCAGGGAGATGCCCAGGAAGAGGCAGAATTGCAGGAGCTGCAGCTGCCGCGTGTCTGCCAGTGCCAGCAGGAGGAAGTGGCTGATGGAGCTGCTGTTGGATGTTTCTTCACTCTGGGAATCATGGACTATTGAAAGAAGATATTGACAAGACGGGAAAGATTTCAGTGTGTCATTCCTATGCTTTTTTATTAGGAATCCCCCCAAAAATACTTCTCCTTGTTGGCTAAACTTTGCTCAGCCTTTTTTCACTGAGGTAAGGTTTGTGCTGCTACCTCATCTTCGACACTGCTCTCAGCCTGAACACTGGGGAGCCCATAGGGAAAACAGGGCTTGCTGTGCCCCAGTGCAGTCAGACCTGCGGGTCCCACACAGGAGCCCTTTGCTCATTTCAGCTTCCTCTGTTTCAGGGTGATCCCACACCCAACATGCCTGAACAATGCAGTGGCCTTTTTGAAGACTTCAATTTCATTGTCAGCATCTCTAAATTCTTCTACCTTTCCCTGTGCAGCTGGAAATGGAGGGATACCAAGGGTTGGTCTGGCTTTCTGCTTTTTTTGTCAGTGCTACCCAGAGTGCTTTTGTCACAGGAAACTCAGACTTTTTGTCACAGGCATCATGATTAGCAGATCTTGAAATGCTCTCAAGTCCCTGAGCACTAAGTCACGGAGAATTAAAGCCACACAGGCCACATTTTCAGTGCTCAAACACAGCCCTGTTGCTGCTGCTGCTGCTGCTGCTGCTGCTGCTGAAATAGAATCAACTGACAGAGGCCATCACAGAAATTGCCTCTGGCGTGTCAAATCAAATGAAAAAATCCACCAGGAGAAAGAGAAGCCAGAACTTTTCGACTCACTTCATTGTTTCTTCTGAGCAGCAGCAGAAAATGGAGATGCCCAGAGATATTTCCAGCTGCTGCTGATCCCAGTGGAGCCCAGCCTGCTGCCCTGTCCCAGCTTTCCCACCCTCCAGCAGACGCCCTGGTTCCCTGCAGGTGCCGTGGGATGGCACTCAGGAGGATCTGCTCCAAGGCCTTCCCCTGGAGCACGCTCAGGCTGCCAGGCCTATGGATCCTGGATCATCCTTCCCACCGAGCCTTCCTGTGCACGGCTGCTCCATTTGCACCTTTGCGCTCAGCTCGGACTTCTCCACTTCACCAGGAGAGCTGGGAAAGGATGGAGAGCAGCCTGGCAAGCTCTTTCTGCAGCTCCCTCTTTACCCTCGGGGAGGGAGAACATTCCACAGGAAAGCAACTGGTGCCACAAGGAGCCGGTGGCCTCAGGCACCTTTGGGGATGGAACAAGGCCTTGGTTTGACATAAGTGAGCACAAGCAATTCACGTGAGTAAACAAGTAATTAGCACAGACATACCTAAGTACTTAGCACCAGTTAGCATAACAAAAACCTGATGGCCTAACTTGACATGAGAGTGACCTGACAAAAAGCTTTAGACACAGTCTACCAGAAGAACTAAGGGCAAGTGTGGAATCAGCCCTGTGCAGGGAAGCCCTGAGGAAGACTTTGTGCTGCTTTGGGGCATCGCGACCGCTCCTGGCCAGGGCCTGGACATCAGCTTCAAGTATGGGAATCTGACAGAATGTATTTCTAACCACCTGCCTATGGAATCACCTCAGCAGTGTGAAGATGGATGGTGATTTTGATACAAATCCTACATCAACCCACTGAAATTTATATGTGGCAGAGAAACACTTTAGTGGGGTGCAGACCCCTGTCCTCCTGCCAGGTCAATCAAAGGGCTTTTGGCTGACAATGCATTTGTCTGCTGATTTGTTTGAATGAGGGAGACCCCTCAGGACTGCTGTATCCTGAGGGAACACCGTTGGCCTTGGCCTGTAGGCACCTGCTCAAGCTTAAAATCAGCTGCCTCAGCTCCCAGGACCTCTCTTGGCCAGCATCCTGACGTGGATGCAGGACTGCTGTGAGGCACTGCTGGGACCCAGCGGGACAGGACCAGCTGTCTCGTGTCCACGTAGCACCCCTCACACAGCCAGGGCCATCCCGAAACCAGACAAACACTCACGTGTCAGCACAGGGGAGCAAGGAGCACTGGGCTCCTCTCAGGGTATCTCAAAGTTCAAGAATCCAACACAGCACTGGTAAATTTTTGGGGGGACCAAGGACTTTGAGTATCAAAAGGGAAACTCCAATTTGTAGAGAGGGAAGTTAAATGCCTAGGACATGGGATTTGTCAGGGGAGCTGGCGGCTGAACCCTGAGAGAATTGCAGGGATAGCCTCACTCCCATGACCAAAAACTAAGAGAGAAGTCAGAAGGTTTTTAGGCCTGTTGGGATATTGCAGGCTATGGATTGAAGGATACACGCAGGCCATCAGGTTCTTGTTTGAAAAGTTAGTAGAAGAAGAGATTAGGTGGGAAGAAGATGACAAGCAAATTTTGAAGCTTTAAAGCAAAAATTAGTCAGTGCAGCAGCACTGAGTCTTTCTGCCTTAGACAATCCCTTCTATCTGTTTGTGGATATAGAAAAAGGGGCAGCACATGGAGGGTTAGCCCAGGACCGGGGAGGATCCAGGAAACCAGTGGCCTATTTATCAAAACTTCAAGACCCTGTCAGCTGGGGGCGGCCAACCTGCATTCAGGCAGTGGCAGCGAGCGCCCCACTCGTAGAACAAAGCAAAAAATTAACCTTTAGAGGAAAATTGAAAATATATACCACTCCCTCAGTAAGGAGTATCCTCAGCTAAAAGGCTGAGAAATGGCTCACTGATTCCCAAGTACTAAAATATGAAGCCATCTTAATAGATAATGGTTTAGAGCTAGTCGTGAGTAACCAACTCAACCCTGCCCAGTTTTAGATGGAAAACCAGGTGAGGAATTAATATATAATTGCCTAGAAGTTATAAACTATCAAACTAAAGTAAGAGAGGACCTAACAGATCAACCACTCCAAGGTGGAAAACGATTGTACATCGATGGATTTTCACGGGTAATCCAGGGCACAGGGTATTGGGGTAGGCTATAGCAGATGAAGAGTTAGTGGCCCTAGAAAAAGGAAAGTTACCTTCCAACTGGTCAGCCCAAGCATGTGAGTTGTATGCCCTAAAGTGAGCTCTGGAAATATTCACACAGAAAAGAGAAACAATATATACAGACTCAAAATATGCTTTTGGAGTAGTGCATACCTTTGGAAAAAATTGGGAAGAAAGTGGGCTATTAAATTCAAGGGGAAAGGAACTAAAAACTTCTTTTAGAAGTGTTAGAAACCTTACAATTACCAGAAGTGGCAGCAGTATATGTTAAAGGACATAAAAAAGGGGTGACTCAAGAAGCACAAGGGAACCATTTAGCAGATTTAGATGCTACAAATCCAGCCGAATCAGGGACAGAAAAATTAATGATAGCATTAACCCCCATGAGAGAAATGGAAGAAATCCCCATATTCAGTGAGACAGAAGGGAAAGAATTCCTCAAAACAGGAGCCAAGAAAGATAACAAAGGGAAGTGGAGATTAGCAGATGGGAGGCAAATGTTGAATAAACCCCTTGCCAGGAAAATGCTAGAAGGCACACATGGAATAACACATTGGGGTACACAAGCGCCAAGTGATCAATTTCTAAGGGACTGGGCCTGCATAGGAATTTTTGGGATAGCTAAGCAGGTAATTGACAGGTGTGTGATATGCCAACAAGTAAATGAGAAGGTCATGAGGAAAACACCCAGAGGAGGGCGAGAACTAGCCTTACAGCCCTTTCAAAACATCCATGGAGACTTTACCGAGCTTTCCCAGGTACAACGGTGGAAGTTTTTACTAGTGATAGTAGGTGACCTGACTCATTGAGTAGAGGCGGTACCCACGGTTAAAGCCAATGCCAATGTTGTGAGTAAAACACTTCTAGAATCAATCATTCCCCGATATGGGGGACAGGATTGATTCAGACCACCATGGGATGGTGAACAGGATTGATTCAGACCAGGGAACTCATTTCACCTCTAAAATATTGCAAAAAGTTGTTCAAACCCTGGGAGTAAAATGGGAATTGCACACTCCATGGCATCCACAGAGTTCTGGTCACATTGAGAGGATGAATCAAACTCTTAAAAGAGCTCTAGTTAAGCTGATGATGGAAACCCAGATGTCATAGATAAAATGTCTCCCTTTAGCCTTGTCAAGATTTAGAACCCAACCTCAGTCAGATCTGGGAGTCTCACCCTATGAAATGATGTTTGGGTTACCCTTTTTGACCTCACCCCAGAGGGTTGCCATCTATGAGGAAGGGGAAGCCAATGCCAAGAAATATGTTATGTCTATAGCAGAAACCTTAGAAGGGCTAAGAGATAAAGGGGCAATTCCTCAAACTACCACCCTGGATTTCAAAATTCATAACATTAATTCTGGAGATTGGGTCAAGTAATGATCAAGTCATGGAGAGATCAGCCTTTAACTCCTCAATGGGAAGGTCCCTTTCAGGTACTGCTCACCACCAAATCGGCCGTGTGAACTGCAGAGTGGGGATGGACTCATGCCCACAGATGGACTCAGGCCAACAGAGTTAAAGGCCCAATAGAAGAACACAAAGAGTGGACTATAACATCCAGGCCTCGTGAAACAAGATTGACTCTCAGGCTGAGACTGAAAGACAACCAGAAAAACACCAAGACGCCCAAAGTCAAGCTTCCACCAACCAGTTTGAGAACTGTCTTCCTGTTTTAATGGGTGAGAATTACCAGCACCTGTTGAGGGGAAGTACACAAGGGACTGTAAGAGGTAATGGGACAGCTTCTTTAAGAAAATAAGACAAAAGAAGGAGGGCAAGACCCCTTTGTCCGCTTCCAAGAAGATGGCATAGCCCTGCTGTGGGTAGCAACCCCGTAGGCATGGTAAGGTAGGGACAAAAGGCCATATCGGACCACTGTCATTCCCCAGCTGTCTTTGAATACAACAGGGACTGGAGGGCGAGACCGAGCTGGCCTCTGGACCCCTAAGATACACTGACTATGGGTAGCAACCACATAGGCATGATAGATGGGAGTCAAAGCCATCCTGGACCTCTGTTAGGCCCTTTTGTCCATTCCAAATAAGTGAGTCTAAGGAAAACCTGAGATTTTTCTCCTGTTCCCGCTGTCCTTGCCCACATCAACAAATGCTAGTATGACTCATTCAAGAGAGAGAGAATTTTTAATTAAATGTTCAAGCAAAATGACATATAGAAAAAGAAGGGTTTGTTATAGATGAGTAATCCTATGGTTGACTCTCACAGTTAAGGGGTGAATATTAAGTATATGTTAAGAGAAGTTGTGTAGGTGGATAGTTATCTTTCCCTTCCCCCTTGCATTGTTATCATGGGATGCCCTCAGTAGTCAGGGCATTTGGGAGGGTCGGCTTGTTGCTATGGCAGCGCCTGAGCTCCAATCAAGCTGTAAGAAAGTGATCTCCACCACTGGACAGCAAAGGAGGAGTGGATTGACAAGACTTTGGGAGGGGCTGGAGATATAAAAGACAGAACATCCATTTTGTAGATGAGCACATGGTGATTGAATCCTTTGCTCCGGAAACTGCATTTATTCTTTATTCACTCTTCTGTTGAATTTTGAAAAGGTCTTAATAAACCAGTTAAATTTTTGAAAGTGAAAATTGTTTGTCACATGGGGTTGGGGAATGTGGGGCAAGGTTGTCCACACTGGGTCAGACCTCAAGGTAAAACTTCTCTGACCTGGCTAGACCTCCTTAGGAGTGGCCCTACATCAATATCAATCACAGAATGCTGCAATCAGCTCTTCTCTAAAGAGAACAGTAATAAAAGACACTCTTTAAAATGGGAATACATATTTCTTAGAAGCACTTTGAAATATTTCTCCATAACTGTAAAAGGAAACATTCCTAAGGAACTACATTAGAGCAGAGGGAAATAAAGGCAGAGCCATGATTTGGTAAGACGTGCTTATCCTAAAGAGCCCTGTGGAGCATTTGGAGCTGAGCCCTGGAACCTCAGGGCCTGAGAGGAGATTGCACAAATCTTTCCAGGAGTCAAAGTCAGAGAAAAAACCCAAAGTGTCTCAAAGCATTAATGGGTGCCACTGAGGTCCATCCCCAACACAGGCTCCTCATGGACTCCTTGGAGCAGAGAACAGGAGGCCAGGATGGCACAAAAACCTCTCAGAGACTCAGTGTGGAAAGGAAAATCCAAAGTACCTTAAACTCCTTGAGTATCTCAAAGTATTAATGAGCCCCACTGAGTGTTGTTCCTGACAAAGCCTCTCCAGGGACTAATTACAGCAGATAATTGGAGGCCATGATTGCTCAAAGCTCTCAGAGACTCCAAGGCAAAAGCCAAAGCCAAAGTGCTTTGAAAAACCTGCAGTCCCTGGGAGCATGAAGGAGCCCCCAGGGCCATTCCTGAGCAAGGCTCCCCAGGGACTCCTTCCAGCAGATCCTTGAGGCCACTGGGATGTAGGCTAGGGGGGGATGCAGAGGGCAGGACAAGGGGCTGACAGTGCCCAGCCTGGCTGGGGCTGTGCCAGGAGGCCCCAGTGCCTCAGGACAAGGTGTCTCCTGACAGCCCTTGGTGGCACAGACCCTGCTGTGTCCCAGGGCACCAGGACTTGGCTTCTCTTTGTCCCCAACTGTCATCAGTGCCTCCAGTTCTCTGCTCTGCCTGGGGCCTGGGGACACTTTCTCAGTCGTGTCCCTCAGTGGGACCCATTAAAAGTCAGAGAAACTTTGGAGCTGGACTGTGACTTGGAGCTCTGGAGAGGTTTCTGCAGCTCCCTTTTAGGGCCTGATGTTCAGGGCCTGAGCACAAAGCCCCAGAGGGTCATTAAAGTCCTTGTGCTGTGTCTGTGCTGCTGAGCGGGGCCAGGCTCCTGGCACAGAGGGTGATCCTGGCAACCAAGGAGAGCTTCAAAAGCACATTTCTCTGGATGAGCAGCTCTTCTCCCAGCCCAGCAGGGCTGGGGCACTGCCTGCAGCCAGCCCGGGCACAGCACAGAAGCACAGAGAGCTTCCATCAGTCAGGGCTGGGAAGGTGCTGAGAAGTGCCTGGGGCAGAATTCCTGGCAGCCCTTGGCACAGGAACCTCTGGCTGCAGGACAATGCAGCTGCAGCTCCTGGAGTGATCTCCTACAGCTGGAACATCCCAATGCCCACAGACCCTGTGAGTACATTCTCTGATCATCTCTTGTGCAGAGCAGCCAGGGGTGCCCAGGGCTGTCCTGCAGAGCAGGGTCCTGCAGCCCAGGGCGCTGTGCTGGGCCAGGGACTCTGCTGCCTGCCAGGGACAGCTCTCAGCCGGCCCGGGGAACTGCTCCCAGCGCTGGAGAGAAGCTGTGGGGGGAAGGAGCCACCCTGAGCAGGGCAGGTGCTGCTGCTGAGAGCTGCTGGCTGGGCCAGGGCTGCTCCCTGCTCCAGAGCAGCCTGGGCACAGCTCCGGAGGACACTTCCCAAAGAAGGTAAACCTGGGATTGCTGTAAAGCTCAGGAGCTTTTCAGAGAGTGTCTTCCATTTCCTGCTTGGAGCAGGGTGGGAAAGTTGGAGTGATGACAAAAAGATTTTTGCTTTTCATATATTTTTCTTATATTTGTAGTTCTGTAAATTAGTATAACATAAGTATAAATCTAAAATCCTTATCTAACGCTATTAAATTCTTAATTAACTCTGTTTAACAACTATTTTATACTTCATATATTTACAATCCTTAATTATCTCTAGTATGGTTCCTTACCTTTCTCTTAGATTTTAGAACAATAAGCTGACTGTCTAAATACATTCCTGAAATACTGCATAGTCTTATTATCAGGAAGAGCACGTACAAGAACATTTTGGTTTTTGAATGTGCGCAGTGATAACAAAAACTGGGGCAAAGAAATCCTTGGACCTACTCCAATGGGTTGAGCCAGGGGTGTGTAACTGGGGCAACTGAATCTCCTATTGGATGTTCCTGTTAAATATCCTAATTAATCAACCTTAATGAATTGTTGAAATCAGGGGCTGGGTTTGCCCCATCCTCACTGGGACACCTGAAAGCTTCCAATAAAGGTCTGGTCTTTACTGTTCTAACACTGTTGCAAAGGATTTTTTTTCTCTTTTGATTGTAGACAACAGAGGGATGAGAGAAGCAGAACAGGAATTGTGATCCCAGAATCACAGAACAAACTGAGTTGAAAGGGACACACAGGATCATCAAAGGAATGAGTGAACATTTACAGAGACTCCAGAACTGTGACTTTGGGTGGTCAGTCTCTCTGCTGGCAGCCTCCCAAAGGGCCTTCAGCCACTCCTCAGCCCTGGACAGCAGAAGCATCACCTTTGCAGGGCCCAGCAGGGCTCTCCTGAGCTGCCCTCGCCCAGCTGCACACAGACCCTGCCCCAGCCAGGGCCCTGCACACAGGCAGGTTTCTGTAGGGCCGGGCCGAGGGCACCCAGGGTGGGATGGGCTCTGTGAGCGCTGGCAGGGACAAGGCACCTCTCAGGAGGGAATGTCCAGGCCCAGGGAGATGCGCAGGGAAGCAGAGGGGGCTGAACAGAGCAGTGCTGGGGCAGGAGGGCACTGTTGGTGTGTGGGAGGTGCCGGGCACAGCCGGGCACGGGAACACTGTCCTGAGTGCCCGGCTGTCTCTGCCCTGCCCTCTCAGGCACAGCACCACAACATCTTCTCCTGTTTCTGCACTCCCCTGAAATTGTCACTCTTATCTGGTGCTCTCAGGGAGGCTCTGGCATTTGCAGCAGCTGAGTCAGGCACTGCCCTTGGCATTCCTGCCAGGCAGGGCTGTCCATGGGAATGGGGTGTCCAAGCTTCCCTGGGACCTGTGGCGCTGTGGGCAAAGCAGTCCATGGGAAAGGGGAATGGGCTGAGCCCCTCCCTGAGATCCCATCATGGGCACACCCGGGGATCTCCTTGCTGTGCCCTTCCCAGCTCTGAGCTGCCCTCCTGGGTGCAGAGCTGTGCCAGAGCCTCTGGGAGTTCCCTGAATGTCCCACGGGGAAGTGCAGAGATGCCACAGCTGAGGAAATGCTGCTGGGCTGGCCAAGGGAGCCGTGAGTGTCCTTGGCACAAGGGGGTGCTGAGGGCTTGCCCAGAGACCTTTGGAGAGGGTGAGACATTCAGGGATCCCTCTGCTCTGGGCAGGGTCTGGATTATCCCAGGGTGACCCGGGAGTGTTATTGTGCTCTGATTGTAGCCAAAAGTTTTCCCAGAGCAGGAAGAAGTGTGGGTGAGTCCCAGCGGGACATTGTTCAGGGAATGGCCCAGGTTTGCCTCCAAGCAGCCTCTCCTGACTTGTCACTGTCCTTTCTGCCTGAACAGGTCCCCATGTGCAGCCACAGCCAATGTCCAACAGCAGCTCCATCAGCCACTTCCTCCTGCTGGCACTGGCAGACACGCGGCAGCTGCAGCTCCTGCACTTCTGCCTCTTCCTGGGCATCTCCCTGGCTGCCCTCCTGGGCAACGGCCTCATCATCAGCGCCGTAGCCTGCGGCCACCACCTGCACACGCCCATGTTCTTCTTCCTGCTCAACCTGGCCCTCAGCGACCTGGGCTCCATCTGCACCACTGTCCCCAAAGCCATGCACAATTCCCTCTGGGACACCACCACCATCTCCTACCCAGGATGTGCTGCTCAGCTCTTTTTTTTTGTCTTTTTCATCTCAGCAGAGTATTTCCTCCTGACCATCATGTGCTACGACCGCTACGTGTCCATCTGCAAACCCCTGCACTATGGGACCCTCCTGGGCAGCAGAGCTTGTGCCCACATGGCAGCAGCTGCCTGGGCCAGTGCCTTTCTCTATTCACTGCTGCACACGGCCAATACATTTTCCCTGCCCCTGTGCCATGGCAATGCCCTGGGCCAGTTCTTCTGTGAAATCCCACAGATCCTCAAGCTCTCCTGCTCACAGTCAAACCTCAGGGAACTTGTGCTCATTGCTGTTAGTGCCTGTTTGTTTTTCGGCTGTTTTGTGTTCATGGTTTTCTCCTATGTGCAGATCTTCAGGGCCGTGCTGAGGATCCCCTCTGAGCAGGGACGGCACAAAGCCTTTTCCACCTGCCTCCCTCACCTGGCCGTGGTCTCTCTGTTTGTCAGCACTGCAGCATTTGCTCACCTGAAGCCCCCCTCCATGTCCTCCCCATCCCTGGATCTGGCCCTGTCAGTTCTGTACTCGGTGGTGCCTCCAGCCCTGAACCCCCTCATCTACAGCCTGAGGAACCAGGAGCTCAAGGCTGCAGTGAGGAGACTGATCACTAGGCAATTGCAGAAACATTAAACTGCTGGTCAATTTCTGCAAGTCACTTGAAATAAAAGTCATCCTTGATACTTTTTATTGGTTTCATTTTGAAAATTCTTCTTCTTTGTTTTCCTTTCTTAATTTGTCCACAAGGAAATGACATTATTTGTGCCGTTTCTCATTTTATTTCTCTCCACCTTACCTGTGGCTGTGTCAATGAGGGGCTGTGCGCTTGGTGCCTTTAAAGGAACTAAAGGATCAGCCAGCAAAGTTTTCTGCAGAGATGCCCTTTTGTTGCCTTCCCTGGAGCTGCAGCAGCAATGTCTGTGTGCAGAGCTGGGGCAGATCAGTGCTGGCACAGCAGCTGTGCCCAGCAGCAGCAGCACTTGGTGTTGCCAGTGCTGCTCCCGTGGCCCTGCCCCGCTGCCCTGGTGGCCCTGGTGTTGCTGCAGGGCCTGAGTGCTCTCGGGGCCGGGCACAGTCCTGGGGGTGGCAGTGCCGGGGCTGCAGCAGGGACAGCCCATGGGCACTGCTGGGGCAGCGCTGACGCTTCAGGCCAGGGCCTGGGGGCTCCAGGCTCCTTGCCCAGGCTCTCTCAAGGACACGGCCAGGCCAATGCTCAGCACAGAAAACCCCCGTGAGCAGCCCCAGGCTGGCCATGGACAGGCTGGGGGCAAACAGCATGGCTGGTGCTGTGCAAGGGCCCTGGGGGAGACGGGAAGGAGCAGCAGAGCAGGGGCTGATCCATCCCCAGTGCGCTGGACAGCCCAGGGCAGCATCCCAGAGCGTCCTCATGGAGCTGCCAACAACATCCCCCCTCTGCAGCCCTGGCCTCTCCCCCAGCTCACACAGGTGCTGCATCCTTGCAGGCACAGCCATGGCAGCACTGGCTCAGGAGCCCCTGTTTGCATTGCACACAGCAGGCGGGAGCACCCCCATGCTGCTGCTGTGGGGACATGAACCTGAGGGAGCACAAATGCCAGCAGCCCCTGGGGCCAGGAAGGGCTGGGGGACGCCAGGGAAATCACTCAGCTTTGTCCTGGCCTCCGCAGTCAGCCACAAACTTTGTTCCCATCAGCTGGGAGTTTCCTGTCCCACAGCAGACGCTGTTGCTCAGAGCCAGGGCTGCCTGGCAGCCACCCCCAAACTGCCCTGAGCATTTCCTTGCCTTCACCTTTGCTTTGTTTTCTCTTTCCTAGTTGAAATTTCTTCCCATTGCCCATCCCTGTTCCCTCCCCTGCACACAGCCCATCCCTGTTTGCCCTTTCCTCTCTGGCCCCACTCCCCCATTCCAGTTCCTGACTTGGCACCATGGGAATGGCCCTTGGGGAGCAGGATCATCCCACAAGTGCTGCAGGAATTATCTGCAGTCTCCTGCAGTGCCTCGTGCTGGTCCTTTGCCAGAGGCACCCCAGGCCAGGGGGGCACAACTGGGCTGCTGTGTCTGGCTGTGGCAGTGAGGAGGGGAAACCTTGCTGGGCAGCAAGGTTGGAAAAGACCTTGGAGATCATCAAGTCCAACCTGTGCCCAGACACCACCTTGTCTCCCTGAGCCTCCCCTTCTCCAGGATAAACAACCCCAGCTCCCTCAGCTGCTACTCACAGGACTTGTGCTCCAGACCCCTCACCAGCCTTGTTGCCCTTCTCTGGACACGCTCCAGCCCCTCCATGTCCTTCCTAAATTGGGGGGCCCAGAACTGGACACAGCACTTGAGGCGCTGCCCAACCAGTGCTGAGCACAGGGGAAGAATCACTGCCCTGCTCCTGCTGGCCACACCATTCCTGATCCAGGCCAGGAGCCATTGGCCTTCTTGGCCACCTGGGCACACTGCTGGCTCATGTCCAGCCTGCTGTCCATCAGTCCCTGCAGGTCCCTTTCTGCCCGGCTGCTGTCCAGCCACTCTGTCCCCAGCCTGTAGCGATGCAGGGGTTGTTGTGGCCAAAGTGCAGGACCTGGCACTTGGACTTGTTAAACCTCACCTTGTTGGATTTGGTTCCTGGATCCAGCCTGTCCAGGTCCCTCTGCAGAGCCCTCTTGCCTTCCAGCAGATCAACACCCCCAGACAACTTGGTGTCACCATGGTTCCATGAGGTCCCAGAGTGTCCCAATGGTCTCCATGATTCCATGAGGGCTCCCAGTGTCTCAATGTCTCTTTGGTTCCATGGGACCCCTTGGTGTCACAAAGTCCCTTGGATCCTTGGGCCCTGCAGTGTCACAATGGCACCGTGGTGCCCCAGGGCCCTGCAGTGTCACAATGGATCCTTGGTTCCATGAGGTCTGGCAGGGCAGCAATGCTCTCCTTGGTTCCTGCTGTCTCCCACGCCTCCCACTGTCAGGCTATAGAAGGACACCTGGCTAATGAAGGGGAGTGGGAGTGGGTACCTACTCGAGGAGGTAATAATAAAAATCCCTCCTAACCCCCTCTCCCAAGCCAGGTGCCACTTCAGATTAGGTATGATGCCCTGGATCTGGAGAGTCAGCCAGATGGTTTAGAAGAAAATTATCTGCCCAGTGAACCTCCCAATCATGATTCATCTGTGAGACAGATCAGCACCTCTAACATCAAAAAGGAAAGAAGGGTAATCGGGGTGGGTGACTCTCTCCTGAGGGGAACAGAGGGCCCCATATGTCAACCAGACCCACCCCACAGAGAGGTCTGCTGCCTCCCTGGGGCCCGGGTACGGGATATCACTGACACACTGCCTGGGCTGATTCAGCCCTCTGATTATTACCTACTGCTGATACCCCAGGCTGGCAGTGATGAGATTGAGAAGAGGAGTGTCAGGGCAATTAAAAGGGACTTGAGGGCATTGGGTCAGGTGGTTAATAGGACAGGGGCACAGACAGTCTTTTCCTCAGTCCCTTTGGAGTCTGAGAAAAATACTGAAGGCAATAGGAGAGCTCACATTATCAACGAGTGGCTCAAGGGATGGTGTCATCGACAAAATTTGGTATTCTTCAATCATGGGGCAACTTTTACAGCACCTGGCCTGCTTGGACCAGACGGGCTCCATCTTTCTGTGAAGGGCAGAAGAATTTTAGCTCATGAACTGTCAGAACTTGTTGAGAGGGCTTTAAACTAGGTCTGAAGGGGGAGGGAATGCAGCTGGGTTGTCTGGAAGCAGGCTCATGGGTGGTAAGCCTGAGCTAGGGTTGAAGTCAGCAGCCCAGCTGAGGTGGGCTCAATAAAGGCCGTCCAGGAAATTTTTAGAGTTTGTGGAGGACAATTTTTAGTTGCAGCTGGTGGTTGAGCCCACCAGGGGAGGGACTATGTTGGATCTGTTGTTTGTAAATAGAGATGGGCTGGTGGGAGATGTGGTGGTTGGAGGTCACTTGGGGCACAGTGATCATGAAATTATAGAGTTCTCAATATTTGGTGAAATGAGGAAGAACACCAATAAAACTCTTACATTGGACTTCTGGAGGGCAGACATTGGCCTACTTAGGAGAATTATTCAGAGAGTTCCTTGGGAAGCAGCCCTTGAAAACAAAGGAGTTCAGGAAAGGTGGGCATGCTTCAAAACAGAGATCTCGAGGGCACAGGAACAGACTGTCCCTGTGTGCCCAAAGACGAGTCAACTAGGCAAACATCCAGTGTGGATGGGCAAGGTGGTTTTGAAGGAACTTAGGAATAAAAAGAGGATGTATCATCTTTGGAAGGTGGGTCAGGTCTCTCAGGAAGTATTTAAGGGGCTTGCTAGGGCATGAAGGGAAGAAATTAAGGAGGCCAAAGCTCAGTTTGAACTTAAAATGGCAGCTTCTGTAAAGGATAATAAAAATATTTTTATAAATACATCAATGGTTAAAGGAAGGGTAAGACCAACCTTCTTTATTAGATGTGGAAGGGAATTTAATAACTGCAGATCAGGAGAAGGCAGAGGTGCTTAACGCCATTTTTTGCCTCAGTTTTTAGTGAGAAAATGATTTGCCTTCAGGACAACTGTCCTCCTGGGCTGGCAGATGGTGTCAGGGAGCAGAGTGGACCACTGTTATCCAAGAGGAGGCCATCAGCGAACTGCTGAGCTGCTTGGATGTTCATAAATCTTTGGGACGAGAAGGGATCCACCCCAGGGTGACAGTGAGCTGTCAGATGAGCTTGTGAAGTCGCTCTCCACCATTTACCAGCAGCCCTGGCTCACTGGTGAGGTTCCAGATGACTGGAAGCTGCCCAATGTGATGCCCATTCACAGCAAGGGTGGGAAGGAGGATCCTGGTAATTCCAGGCCAGTCAGCCTGACCTCAGTACCCGGTAAGGTCATGGAACAGTTCACACTGAGTGCCATCACACAGCACTTCCAGGATGGCCAGGGTGTCAGACCCAGCCAGCAGGGGTTTAGGAGGGCTAGGTCGTGTTTGACCAACCGGGTCTCCTTCTATGACCAGGTGACCCTCCTGGTGGATGCAGGACAGGCTGTGGATGTGTCCATTTGGACTCCATCCAGGCCTTTGACACTGTCTCCCACAGCACACTCCTGGAAAAGCTGCAGCCCACGGCTGGGACAGGAGCACTCTGTGCTGGGTTCAGAACTGGCTGGATGGCCGGCCCAGAGAGTGGTGGTGAGCGGTGCTGCATCCAGCTGGGAACAGTCACCAGTGCTGTCCCTCAGGGCTCTGTGCTGGGCCAGCTCTGTTCAATATTTTTATTGATGTCATGGATGAGGGGATTGAGTCCTTCATTAGTGAATCTGCAGATGGCACTAAGCTGGGAGTGTGTGTCCATCTGTTGGGAGGCAGGAGGGCTCTGCAGGGACACCTGGAACAGCTGGATAGATGTCAGAGTTCAATAAGTTTAAATTTAATAAATCTATGTGCCAAGTCCTGCATTTTGGCCACAATAACCACCTGCAATGCTCTAGGCTGGGGATGGTGTGGCTGGACAGTGCCCAGGCAGAAAGGGACCTGGGGGCACTGGTCGACAGCAGGCTGGACATGAGCCAGCAGTGTGCCCTGGTGGCCAAGAAGGCCAATGGCTCTTGGCCTGGACCAGGAATGGTGTGGCCAGCAGGAGCAGGGAGGTCATTCTTCCCCTGTACTTGGCACTCGGGTACTTGGCATTCTTCCCCTGTACTGGCAGCGTTCCTTGAGTGCTGTGTCCTGTTCTGGGCCCCCCAATTTAGGAAGGACATGGAGGGGCTGGAGCATGTCCAGAGAAGGACAAGGCTGGTGAGGGGTCTGGAACACAAGTCCTGTGAGGAATGACTGAGGGAGCTGGGGTTGTTTATCCTGGAGAAGACTCAGAGGTGACCTTATCACTCTCTACACTCCCTGAATGGTGGTTGCAGTCAGGTGGGGGTCAGTCTCTTTCTCCTCACAACAACTGACAGAACAAGAGGACACAGATTTAAGCTGCACCAAGGGAAATTCTGTTGGATATTAGGAATAAAGTTTTTGATGGAAAGGGTGATAAAGTACTGGAATTGTCTGTCCATGGAGGTGGTGGAGTCGCCATCCTGGGATGTGTTTAAAAAAAGACTGGATGGGGCACTCAGTGCCATGGTTTAGCTGAGGTGGTGTTAGGGCATGGGCTGGACTTGATGATCTTAAAGGTGTCTTCCAACCCATCAATTCTGTGATTATGTGACATCACAGAGCAGGCTGTGACATCATATAGTTGGCTGTGACATCACTGGTTTATTATGTGACATCACAGAGCAGGCTGTGACATCACAGAGGAGGTTGTGATGTCACAAAGTCGGCTGTGACATTACAGGCTGGCAGTGTCACATCACAGAATGGGCTGTGAGGCCACAGAGAAGACTCTGCCATCATAGAAAAGGGCTCTGTGACATCACAGAGCACCTGTGTGATGTCACAGAGAAGGCTGAGACAATACAGATTGGGTTGTACCATCACAGAGCTGACTGTGACATCACAGAGCAGGCTGTGACATCACAGCATGACTGCATAAAATCACAAAGGTGGCTGTGACATCATAGAGCTGGCTGTGACATCACCGGATGTCTGTGACATCTCAGGCAATAGAGAGTAGGCTGTGACATCACAGAGCACCAGTATGAAATCGCAGGTGGCCTATTACATCTCAGAGTGGGTTGTGTGACATTACAGAGTTGGCTGTGTGACATCACAGGGGCTGTGTGACATCACAGGCATGTGTGACATCACAGGGGCTGTGTGAGGTCACTGGGGAGGTCGCTCCATCCCAGCTCCCCCTCCCAGTTCCCCCAGAGAAGTCCAACGCTGCTTGTGCACAGCGGGGTCCCCTGTACCCCCGGGTCCCCCCGCCCCCGGCGCCGCAGCCTCCCCCAGAGGATGTTCCACGAGATCGACCCCAGAGCCTGACACGGGGATGGGGGCTGGGGCTGTGGGGGGTGGGACAGGGGGACAGGGACCCCCCGGCAGCATCCCCGTGTCCCCCAGTGCCACAGCCTGGGCCAGGGCTCCTTCACCCTGTTACCAACGAGGGCTTGAGAGCACTGAAAAAATCCCCAGGAAGAGATCAGCAAAAACCAGATTTAATATTAAGCGACAGCACCACAGAGTTCTTGGCAAGCATCACTCTGCTCCTGACTGGACACTGCAGGCACACCAAGGAAACAAAGCAACAACAAAACCAAACAGAATCCAGGCAATCAAACCAGAAATGAACTGGGAACTAGGGCTTTCCTTCCTATGGAAAAGAACTGTCCTTCTCCTGCAGGTACCCATGGCTACAATTGGGATTTCACCTCCAACACTGCCTGTTGTGACAGACTGGAGGAGATTGTTGTCTGGAAACATTTCATGTGTGGGGAGGAAGGGGCAGGTCCAGCCTAGCCCTGCCCTGGAACCCCAGCCCTGCCCTGCCCTGGAACCCCAATCCCCCCAGAGCCTCTATCCCAGCCCAGCAGTGTCTGCCAGTCCCTGGCACAGCACAGGCAATGCTCCACAGCCAACTCTGGAGCCCCCAGCCCAGCTCCTGAGTGACCAAATGACCCCAAGTCCCACCTGGGGGAAGGGCCCCGGAACACCAAGGGGTATTTATGGCTGAGCACAAGGCAAGCACACATTTGACCCCACCTCCCCTTGGAATTTCTATTTTTTTGAGAACCACTGGAATCCAGGAATTGGTAGCTCTGTGTGTGCTTCTCTAAATCTTATTTTTCTCTATTTCTGTGTCTTCTTCCGAATTTTGATTAACTTAAAATTGAACAGGATTAGAGCTTGTGAAGTTGAATGGGCCAAGTTAATGCTCTGAGAAGTGTTTTTGTTGATTAAATGTTGTATAAGACCTTTTGCCAAAGTTTCTCTGATCTTCTAAAGTTCCCAGTAAAGGCTGTTTTGTTGTTTGGAGCTCATGAGAATCTCTTGTTGGTATTTCTCCAGTGCATCCAACTCAGAGGACACAAACAATTGCAATTCCTCTTAAATGTCTCCTTGAGAGAGTTGTTTGGGGGATGGGGGTCAGGGCTTGTGTGTCCTGCTTGGCACAGCCCAGGCAGGGCTTTCACAGCCACATTCCACACTCCATTTCCCAGCTGGAGCCGCTGGTGCCTCTGAGTTCTGCTGCCCCAGCCCCAGGGACGCTCTCCTTGTCTGCCCATTCCCCCACGGTCTCTGGGCAGGGATGGCCTCAGTGGGGGCTGCTGACATCCTCAGGATGTCAGGAGGCTGCTGCTGAATTTTACTGCTCCAGAGGCTTCTTCAGCCTTCAGCTCTTCAGTTCAGGAATTCAGTGTCCCAGAGCTCATTAACATTCAGAACAGATTAACAAGCCAAACCTCTGGGAATAATGTAAGTGTTCAAATAATTTGTGATTAATTAGCCCAATTACAGAAGCCTCTTCAAAGTGAATACAAAACATCTTAAAAGACAGTGAGAAAATATTTTTTGGTCCTGTTTAGTTTTTTTTTTCCCTGTTATTACATTGATAAGTGCACTCTCCAATTGACACTGAATCCAAGTACTCATGCAGTTGGAACAGATATGAAAATCAAGACCCTTCATGGCTGACAATCAATCAGACTCTGTCCCTACCCCCACCCCACCATCTCCCCCATCCAAGCCCTGGCACTCAGAGCAGCCTTGTGCAAATCTGAGCTCCCTCCAGCCCAGGCTGCACCTGCAGGTTTCAGCTCCTTGGCTCCAACTCCCCCCTGCTTTCCTTGGAGGAAGAGCTGCCTGAGACACAGAGGGATGTTCATTTCTTGTCAGCCAACAAACCCAAGGGAAGGCACAGCTCCATCAAATGCAAAAGTCATTCCTCTGCTGGATATTAACTCCACTTTGCACAGCAGACAGTCCCAGAGCAATGGAAAACACCTTCTGTGCCCAGCACAGATCCCAAGGTCCCCCAAACCCTCCCTGCCCCGATTCTGCCCAGATTTGCTCTTTGCACACACGAGTCACAGGCTGAAGTCAGGAGCTCCCTCCATGCCCAGAGGGAGGAAAAGAGGGAAAGTGGATGAAGAGCTCTCCTGTGCAGAGCCAAGGTCCAAGTGCCCCTGCAGTGGGAACCACAACTCATCAGGTTTGTGTCCTTTGGGCTCAGGGATGGTGACACTCAGAGGCACAGAAAGGTTTCTTGCCAAGAAACACAAGCTGAACATTTGAACAGTTTAATAACCATCACAGCTCTTCCCTCAGCTCTCTGTGATGTCCCAGCAGGATCTGACATGTCCCCCATTCCCAAGGGATTTCTGTACAGGAACAGTTTTAGACAAAGACACAAGAAAAGGTAATTCTATGATAGATATGAACACTAATAAGGATGTTGACTAATATGATATTTTTTTGAACTTCGGAAAGATTGGACCACTCCCTGAAGCTCAAAGCATGAAACCAGTCAGGTGAGAGGCACTTGAATGACCAGAAAGCATCTGGAGGAGAAAAACTTGAGGCAATAGGAAGTACATAGATCCAGCTGGTTGAGTGAAGAGATTTCCTTAAACAAGGCCATTTAAACAGGAGAGTGGGAAACACCTGAAGGAAGAGGGAGATGATATAATAAACAGAATATTGGTGACTCAAGTAGACAGGAAGATCAGTATTTCTTCTTCTCCCATCAGTACACTTCCAGGAAATTCCTGTTCCTGGAGGGAAAACTTTGCTATTTCTTAAAAATACTCAAGTGACCTAGATAATAAAAATGTGCCTGTATATTATTAAAATAAAAGATATTAAAACTTTTGCCCCGTTTCCAGGCAGACATCAGCTGTGTGCCCATGACCAGGCAGTGCCACTTGTGCCCTGAGGTGCCGAGCTGGGATTGGATCTCTCAGAGAGGAGCTGAGGGGGAGCAGAGCACCTTGCAAGCTGCAGGTCCCTGCCAGCCCCGCAGGGCTCCTGTGCCATCAACATCTGCTCTGCTCCAGCCTGAAACAGGGCCCAGCATGGTGCCGGGACCATCAGAGAGCTGAGGTGTGTGCTGGAATTCAATGCTCTCCCCATGGCGCAGCAGCCCTGCATTTCCCTGCTCCAGCCTTGGTCTCCAGCACAGCCATGGAGGCTCTTTGGGCTCCTGAGTGTTCCTGCTGTGTCCATGCCCCCAAGGGCACAGAGCAGCCTCCTCTCTCGGGCACTTGCCTGTTTTCCATGCCTTGCACAGGCGCTGGCCCTGCCCCACAAGGCCTGGGCTGAGTCCTGCCCTGCACGCTCAGCCAGGCTGGGATGGACACTGATGGTTTCTGTGCCAGGCTCTCTGAGCCCAGCCCAGCTCCCTGCAAGCTCTGCCAGCTGCCCTGAGCTCTGTGCAGCACCAAGGGCCTCTCCCCAGCACAGCCCAGCCGGCTCTGGCCCCACAGCTCTGCTCAGCCCAGGCTGCTCTGGCCACTGGCCCCACGGCCTCAGCCCCTGGCCAGGGCACAGCAGCAGCTGCAGCTCAGCCAGGACTCAGCCCCAGCCATGGGGGAAGGGGCTTGGCCAAGGCCAAAGGAGGCTCCCTGGCTGCCCTGCTCCCCTCGGGCTGAAGTGCTGAGAGCTCTGCAGCCCCTGCTGCCATCCCATCTGCCCAGGCCAGCACAAGAGCCCGGCCTTGGGGCCCTCCAGAGCTGCTCCTGCTCCAGGCCCAGGGCCCATCCCAGAGCTGGGGCAGCCACAAAGCTGTGCCCATTGCTGGTCATTGCTGCTCTGATGGGGATGGATCCTCAGCCACATCCAGGTTGCTGATGAATTTTACTACTCCACAGGCCTCTTCTTTCTTGAGCTCTTCCGTTCAGGAATTCCATTAAAAAATCTCATAAACATGAGATTTTCAAAAAATGAGATTTTGTTCAAAACACCCAAGACAAGAAAAGCCCTTGGGAATAATTCAAGTCCTCAATTCTTCTCTGGTTAATTAGACAGATTTCAGTAGTGTATTCAAAGCGAATATGCTATATTGGAAACAGTGCTGAGAGAATTTTTTTTTCTTTTTATACATTGATATCAGCAATGTCCAATTGATATTGACCCCCAGCACCTCCTAATGCAGTCTGAATAGATATGAAAATGAAGACCCTTCATGGCTGACAATCAATAACACTTTATCCCCAACCCCTCCCCACCATTTCCCTCATCCACCCCCTGGCACTCAGAGCAGCTGAGGAATGGAGTCACACCCAGGGGTGTCCCCAGGGCTCAGGATTGGGGCCGGGTCAGTGAAATCTCTTTATTGCTGATCTGGACGAGGCCATCAAGGACACCCTCAGGCAGTTCCCAGGTGAGCCCAAGCTGGGTGGGAGTGTGGCTGTGCTGGAGGGCAGGAAGCTCTGCAGAGGGATCTGGACAGGCTGGAGCCATGGGCCCAGGACAATTGGATGAGGTTCATCAAGGCCAAGGGCCGGGTCCTGCACTGGGCTCACAACCACCCCAAATCCCTGGCCGTGCCCTGACCCTGATCCCCACAGCCTGTCCTGTTTCCTTCATCCCTGCATTGCCAGGGACTTTCTGGGACAAGGGAGCTCTGCTCTGGGGATGGAGGGAGGTCCAAGTGCCACCACTGGAGTGGGAACCACAACTCATCAGGTTTGTGTCCTTTGGGGGTCCGGAACTGGTGAGACTCAGAGGCACAGAAAGTTTCTCTTCATGGCCAACAGACCATGGTTGAACAGGACACAATTTAATAACAATCACACTCTTCCCTGAGCTATGTGCAATGTCCCAGCAGTGTCTGATGAGTCCACCATCCACAAGTGATTTCCACACTAGAATTGATTTTATACAAACATGGTTCTGTGATAGATATAAACACAATTAATTTCTTGTATCAGGATGCTCATCCTGGAGTGGGGGCAAAACAGCTCAAACAATTCCTGATTTGCAAAGCTGTCAGTGGTGGATGGAGAAGGGAGGTCAGGCTGCTTTTGGTGTTGAGGAAATGCTGAAACCAGCCTGACTCATTTCATCTCCTCCTGGCCTGGCTGATCTCCCCTCTTGCCCCTTCCACCCATTGGCTTCTGTCTCCCACCAGGCCCCCCGGTGAAGAGCCTGGCTCTGTGTTCTCCATCCCCTCCTTGCTGGCACTGCCAGGCTGGGATGAGGAGCCCCTCAGCCTTCCCTGCTCGGGGCTGGACAAGCCCAGCTCCCTCAGCCTCTGTTCACAGCCCAAGGGCTCCAGCCCCACCTTGGAGGCCCTTCCCTAACCCTGCTCCAGCTGCCAGACATCTTTCCTGCCCTGGGGAACCCAACCCAGGCCACAGGGACCTGGATAATCCACGTCCTTGATGTCCTGGCCACACAGCCCTGGCCCCTTTTCCCCATGTCAGGCTCTGGGGTGGATCCTGTGGAACATCCTTTGGTGGGGGCTGTGGCTCCAGGTGGACCGGGGGAATACCAGGGGACAGGGACACCGCTGGGCATGAACAGCACTGGACTTGTTGGGAGAAACTGTGAGGGGGAGCTGGGGTGGAGTGACCAACCCAGTGGCCTCACACAGCCCTCCTGGGATGTCACACAGCCCCTCTGTGATGTCACAGCCAGCTGTGGGATGTCACAGAGGCAGTTTATCTCATAGCAGATGTGGGGGTCATTGGCTGCCTGGGGCACAGTGACCATGAAATAATCAAGTTTTCAATGTTCTGTGAAAGAAGGAGGGGCAGCAACAAAACTTCCACACTGGAATTAGGAAGGGCAGACTTTGGCCTATTTAGGATGCTGATCTGGGGAGTACCAAATCAGGTACTGATTTTTCAAGGGAAACAGCCCTTAAAAACAAAGGGGTCCAGGGAAGATGGACACATTTCCAGAAAGTAATCTTAAGGGGGAAGGAGCAGCCTGTCCCAGTGTGGCCAAAGATGAGCCGGTGCGGAAAATGACTGGCCTGGCTGCCCATGGAGCTTTTGTGGGTACTTAAGGGAAAAAAGAGGGTGTATTAACTTTGGACAGAAGGTCAGGCAACTTAGCAAGTGTTTGAGGATGTTGTTAGGTCATGCAGAATGAGAAGTTGAGAGGTGAAAGCTCAATTAGAACTTAACATGGCAGCTTCTGTAAAAAGAATAAAATTGTATTTATTAAAAAATTTATAGCAATAGGGAGGGGAAGGAGAAGTTCTACTCTTTATTTGATGCAGTGGAGAATATAGGAACTAAAGATAAGGAAAAGGCCGAGCAACTTAACATCTTGTTTGTCTCAATTTTCAGTCTTAGGACATGTTGTCCTCAGGACAGGAGTTCTCCTGAGCTGGTAGATGGGCACAGGGAGCAGAACAGCCCCCCTGTAATCCAGGAGGAAGCAGCTGGTGATCTGCTGGGCCACTCAGATACTCACAGGTGTATGGGATCAGATGGGATCCATCCTAGGGGCATGAGGGAGCTGGTGGATGAGCTCCTCAAGCTGCTCTCCATCATTTACCATCAGTCCTGGCCCATCAGGGAGGTCCCAGAGCACTGGAGATGCCAGTGTGAGCCCATCCCCAAGAAGGGCTGGGAGGAGGATCTGGGGAACTCCAGGCCTGTCAGCCTGACCTCGGTGCCCGGCAAGGTTCTGGAACAGATCACCCTGAGTGCCATCACAGGGCACCCACAGGATGGCCCAGGGATCAGAGCCAGCCAGCGTGGTTTTAAGAGGGGCAGGTCCTGCCTGAGCAACCTGTTCTCCTTTTATAACCAGGTGACCCACGTGTGGATGTGGAAAGGCTGTGGATGTGTCCATCTGGACTTCAGCAAAGCCTTTGGCATTGTCTCTGACAGCATTCCCTGGAAAAGCTGCAGCCCACGGCTTGGGCAGGTTCCCTCCTCGCTGGGAGATTGAAGAGCTGGCTGGAGGCTGGGCCCAGAGAGTGGTGGAGATGGTGCTGCATCCAACTGGTGTCCAGTCCCTGGTGCTGTCCCCCAGGGATCTGTGTTGGGCCCAGTCCTGTTTAACATCTTCACTGATGATCTGGGTGAGGGGATCGAGCCCACCATCACCAAATGTGCAGATGACACCAAGCTGGTGTGAGTGTGGATCTGCTGGAGGGCAGGACAAGAAGACACAGCCTTGAGCTGCACCAGGGGAGGTTTAGGCTGGACAACAGGAGGAAGTTCTTCACAGAAAGGGTGAGTGGGCATTGGAATGGGCAGGCCAGGGGGGAGGTAGCACAGTCACTGTCCCTCTCCAGTGGCACTTAGTGGCATGGTCTGGGTGACAAGGCAGTTTTAGGGCATTGGTTGGACTTGATGATCCCAAAGGTCTTTTCCAGCCTATTTGATTCTGTCATTCTGTGATGATTGGGACACTCTGGGGCCATTGTGACACTGCAGAGCCTCGTGGAACTAAGAGGACCATGGTGACACTGTGCAGCCCCATAGAACCAGGGTTCCATTGTGGTGCTCTGGGGCCAAATGGAGCCAGGGAGTCCCCTGTGACACTGGGTCCTCGTGGAACCACAGAGGCCATTGTGACACTGCGGGGCCTCCTGGAACTGAGGGGTTTCACCATTTTGACACTGCAAAACCAAGGAGAGCATTGGGAGAGTCCAGGGCCCAGTGGAACCAAGGGGCCGTTCTGACACTGCGGGGCCTCTTGGAACCAAGGGGACATTGTGACACTGCAGGACCTTGTGGAACCTAGGGGCCACTGTGACACTCTGGGGCCTCAAGGAATCTGGAAGGCCTTTGTGACACTGTGTGGCCTCGTGGAAACAAGGAGTCCATTGGGACACTGAGGGGACTTGTGGAACCACAGAGAGCATTGTGACAGTGTGGGACCTCATGTAACCATGGGGCCACTGTGACACCCTGGGACCCCATGGAACCAAGGGGCCACTGTGAAACTGCGGCACCAACGAGAACATTGTGACACTGAGGAGACCCATGGAACCAAGGAGTCCTTTGTCACATTTTGGGACCCCATGGAACCAAGGAGACCAGTGTGACAGTGCAGGGCCTGGTGTAACCAAAGGGACATTGTGACCCTGAGGGGCCACTTGGAACCAAGGAAACCTTTGCAAATGACTCCAAGCTGGATGTGAGTGTTGCTCTGATGGAGAGTAGGAGGGCTCGGCAGAGGGACGTGGAAGGCTGGATCCAGGGGCCAGATCCAACTAGGTGAGGTTTAGCAAGTCCAAGTGCCGGGTCCTGCACTTTGGCCACAACAACCCCTACAGCACTACAGGCTGGGGACAGCAGCCAGGCAGAAAGGGACCTGCAGGGAACGGTGTGGCCAGCAGGACCAGAGCTGCTGTGCCAGCACTGATCTGCCCCAGCTCTGCACACAGACATTGCTGCTGCAGCTCCAGGGAAGGCAACAAAAGGGCATCTCTGCAGAAGACTTTGCTGCCAGATCCTTTAGTTCCTTTAAAGCCACCAAGAGCGCAGCCCCTCACTGACACAGTCTGTAGCCACAGGGAAGGTGGAGAGAAACAAAGTGAGAAATGGCACAAGGAATGGCATTTCTTTTTGGACTATACTGAAAAAGTAAAACAAAGAAAATGAACCTCCAAAATGAAACCAACAAGAAGTATCAAAGATGACTTTTATTACAAGTGATTTGCAGAAATTGGCCAGCAGTTTAATGTTTCCTGAAAGCATCCAGTCATCAGTCTCCACACTGCAGCCTTGAGCTCCTGGTTCCTCAGGCTGTAGATGAGGGGGTTCAGGGCTGGAGGCACCACTGAGTACAGAAGTGACACTGACAGATCCAGGGATGGGGAGGAGAAGGAAGAGGGCTTCAGGTGAGCAAATGTGCCAGTGCTGAGAAACAGAGAGACCACGGCCAGGTGAGGGAGGCAGGTGGAAAAGGCTTTGTGCCGTCCCTGCTCAGAGGGGATCCTCAGCACGGCCCTGAAGATCTGCACATAGGAGAAAACAATGAACACAAAACAACCAAATGCCAAACACACACTAAAAGCAATGAGCCTAAATAACCTGAGGTAGGATTTGGAGCAGGATAGTTTGAGGATCTGAGGGATTTCACAGAAGAACTGGCCCAGGGCATTGCCATGGCACAGAGGCAGGGAAAATGTATTGGCCGTGTGCAGCAGAGCATTGAGAAAGGCACTGGCCCAGGCAGCTGCTGCCATGTGGGCACAAGCTCTGCTGCCCAGGAGGGTCCCGTAGTGCAGGGGTTTGCAGATGGACACGTAGCGGTCGTAGCACATGATGGTCAGGAGGGAAAGCTCTGCTGAGATGAAGAAGAGAAAGAAAAAGAGCTGAGCAGCACATCCTGTGTAGGAGATGGTGCTGGTGCCCCAGAGGGAATTGTGCATGGCTTTGGGGACAGTGGTGCAGATGGAGCCCAGGTCGCTGAGGGCCAGGTTGAGCAGGAAGAAGAACATGGGCGTGTGCAGGTGGTGGCCGCAGGCTACGGCGCTGATGATGAGGCCGTTGCCCAGGAGGGCAGCCAGGGAGATGCCCAGGAAGAGGCAGAATTGCAGGAGCTGCAGCTGCCGCGTGTCTGCCAGTGCCAGCAGGAGGAAGTGGCTGATGGAGCTGCTGTTGGACATTGGCTGTGGCTGCACATGGAGACCTGTTCATGGAGAAAGGACAGTGAAGAGTTAAAAGAGGTACCTGTAACCAAAATCAAAGCTATTTCCCATACTCACTTCCCTGGAACACACATAGACAGCCTTTTGTGTTCAAGAGTTCTGGGGTTTTCTTCATAAGCTCCCCCCATGTCTCTCCAGGTATTCTTAGATATCAGAAACCCTCGGCATTTCCGCTGCACTCAGGGAGAACAGAGGAAGTTCTGTGAGGCTAAGTGATGAGTGTAGAGTGAGGGGAGATGGTCTGCAATTCTGACCTCTTCAGAGTTTCTCCGGGATTTAACTTCTCTCAGGTAGAGGGTGATCACCTTCCTGCACTTGTACTAAAATGTCACCAGGTACTGCTGAGAGCAGATGGATCCACCACAGCCCAGCTCCACATTTGTAGCCAAGGACTCACGTTGCTCATTTCATCAAGCCAACAGCATTTTCAGTGTCAGAACACCTCTGCCTTTCCCCATCAGTCTTATAACTCAGAGATGCTCTAGGACAGGTTTGCACCCTGGATTGAAGCTCCCAGCTTGGACTAAAATTGCAGGGAGACTTCCAAGTGTCCTTCTGATGGCATTGGATGCAGGGAGATGCAGCTCCTTCCCTGGCTGCACTGACAGCATTGCCCAGAGCCGGGCACTAGGGACAGCTGTGTCACCCTGAGCCAGCTGTGTCCCCTCCCAGAGCCCCCAGTGCCGGGCAGCTGCTCCCAGCCCTGTGCTCTGCAGAGGGAACTGGGCCCGGGGCTGCAGAGCTGCCCCACGGCTCTGCTGCAGCTCTGCCTGCACAGGAGGGGCTGCACGCCTTGGAGCCCCGGCCCTGAGGACAGAGGCTTGGCTGGGGGGACAGGAGGGAGGGGGCTTGTTCAGAGGGAGGGGCTGCACTGGAGGTGATCCTCTGGACATCTCTAAACTCTCCCTGCCACGGCATTTCTGGGTTTTGTTTTCTCTCCTTCCCTGATCTTCTCTCTGCTTCCTGGGGATTTTCCTCCTGCAGGTGTTTCCCTGTGCCTGAGCTCTCCCTGCCAGCACTCACAGACCCCAAATCTCTGTGCACGCTCCTTGGCCTGACAGAACCCTGCCTGTTTGCAGGGCACTGGCTGGGGGCAGGTTCTGTTTGCAGCTTGGAGAAAGGACAGCTCAGACTGAGCCTGATGGCTCCAGCAGAGGTGATGCTGCTGCTGTCCATGGGCAGAGTGGCTGGCTGCAAGCACATTAGGGATCATCTGTGAACCTATTGATCACTAAAAGAAACAGTTCAGATGTCTCAGGCACTTGTCAAAATTCTTATCAATAAGTCATAATCATCATTTAATATTTATCCCTCCATCCCTGCCATTCTCCAATAGTAGGAAACAGAATACAAAGTCTTAGGAAATCTCCTCATTTTTATCAAAATCCTTGTTTTGCAAACATTCTATGACAGATCAGAAGCCCTCAGCATATCAGAGCTTCATGAGCATTTCACCTGCCCTGCACCAGAAATACTCAGAGTTGTACTCACAGGGTCTGTGGGCATTGGGATGTTCCAGCTGTAGGAGATCACTCCAGGAGCTGCAGCTGCATTGTCCTGCAGCCAGAGGTTCCTGTGCCAAGGGCTGCCAGTGATTCTGCCCCAGGCACTTCTCAGCACCTTCCCAGCCCTGACTGATGGAAGCTCTCTGTGCCTCTGTGCTGTGCCCGGGCTGGCTGCAGGCAGTGCCCCAGCCCTGCTGGGCTGGCAGAAGAGCTGCTCATCCAGAGAAATGTGCTTTTGAAGCTCTCCTTGGTTACCAGGATCACCCTCTGGGCCAGGAGCCCGGCCCAGCTCAGCAGCACAGACACAGCACAAGGACTTTAATGACCCTCTGGGGCTTTGTGCTCAGGCCCTGAACATCAGGCCCTGAGAGGGAGCTGCAGAAACCTCTCCAGAGCTCCAAGTCAGAATCCAACTCCAAAGTTTCTCTGACTTTTAATGGGTCCCACTGAGGGACACGACTGAGAAAGTGTCCCCAGGCCCTAGGCAGAGCAGAGAACTGGAGGCACTGATGACAGGTGGGGACCAAGAGAAGCCAAGTCTTGGTGCCCTGGGGCACAGCAGGGTCTGTGCCACCAAGGGCTGTCAGGAGACACCTTGTCCTGAGGCACTGGGGTCTCCTGGCACAGCCCCAGCCAGGCTGGGCACTGTCACCCCCTTGTCCTGCCCTCAGCATCCCCCCCTAGCCCACATCCCAGTGGCCTCAAGGATCTGCTGGAAGGAGTCCCTGGGGAGCCTTGCTCAGGAATGGCCCTGGGGGCTCCTTCATGCTCCCAGGGACTGCAGGTTTTTCAAAGCACTTCGGCTTTGGCTTTTGCCTTGGAGTCTCTGAGAGCTTTGTGCAGTCATGGCCTCCAATTATCTGCTGTAATTAGTCCCTGGAGAGGCTTTGTCAGGAACAGCACTCAGTGGGGCTCATTAATGCTTCAAGGTACTGCCGTTCTTTTAAGGTACTTGGTGTTTCCCTTTTTATACAGATTCTGTGAGAAAGATTGTGCAGTCACAGCCTGAAATTATCTGTTTTAATTAGCCCCCTGAGAACTTTGTACTGACACTCAGTGGGGCTCATTTATGCTTTGAGATACACAAGGAGTTTAAGGTACTTTGGATTGTCCTTTTCACTCTGAGTCTCTGAGAGGTTTTTGTGCAATCCTGTCCTCCAGTTCTCTCCTCCAAGAAGTCCATGAGGAGCCTGTGTTGGGGATGGACCTCAGTGGCACCCATTAATGGCTCGAGAAACTTTGGGTTTTTTCTCTCACTTTGACTCCTGGACAGGTTTATGCAATCTCCTCTCAGGCCCTGAGGTTTCAGGGCTCAGCTCCAAATGCACCACGGGGCTCATTAGGATGAAGCAAGTCCTGAGAAGCGATGGCTGTGCTTTGATTTCTCTCTGCTCTAGTGCAGTTCATCTGGAAGGTTTCCTTTTACAGTTATGGAGAAATATTTCAAAGAGCTTCTAAGAAATATGTATTCCTATTTTAAAGAGTGTCTTTTATTGCTGTTCTCTTCTGAGAAGAGCTGATTGCTGCATTCTGTGATTGATATTGATGTAGGGCCACTCCTAAGGAGGTCTGGCCAGGTCAGAGAAGTTTCACCCTCAGGTCTGACCCAGTGTGGACAACCTTGCCCCACGTTCCTCAACCCCATGTGAGAAACAATTTTCACTTTCAAAATGTATATGGTTTTAAGATCTTATCAAAATACAGCAGAAGAGTTAACAAAGTAACGAATACAGAGCCAGGAGCAAAGGATTCAGTCACCATGTGCTCATCTACAAAATGGATGTTCTGTCTTTTATACCTCCAGCCCCTCTCAAGGTCTTGTCAATCCGCTCCTCCTTCGCTGTCCAGTGGTGGAGATCACTTTCTTACAGCTTGATTGGAGCTCAGGCGCTGCCATAGTAACAAGCCGACCCTCCCAAATGCCCTGACTACTGAGGGCATCCCATGATAACAATGCAAGGGGGAAGGGAAAGATAACTATACACCTACACAGCTTCTCTTAACATATACTTAATATTCACCCCTTAACTGTGAGAGTCAACCATAGGATTACCCATCTGTAACAACCCCCCGTTTTCTGTTTTTACAAGTCATTTTGCTGGAAAAATTAAGTAAAAAAATTTCTCTCTCTCTTCAATGAGTCATACTAGCATCTGTTGATGTGGGCAAGGACAGTGGGAACAGGAGGAAAAATCTCAGGTTTTCCTTAGACACACTTATTTGGAATGGACAAAAGGGCCTAACAGAGGTCCAGGATGGCTTTGACTCCCATCTATCATGCCTATGTGGTTGCTACCCATAGTCAGTGTATCTTAGGGGTCCAGAGGCCAGCTCGGTCTCGCCCTCCAGTCCCTGTTGTATTCAAAGACAGTTGGGGAATGACAGTGATCCGATATGGCCTTTTGTCCCTACCTTACCATGCCTACGGGGTTGCTACCCACAGCAGGGCTATGGAGTCTTCTTGGAAGTGAACAAAGGGGTCTTGCCCTCCTTCCTTTGTCTTATTTTCTTAAAGAAGCTCTCCCATTACCTCTTACAGTCCCTTTTGTACTTCCCCTCAACAGGTGCTGGTAATTCTCACCCATTAAAGCAGGAAGACAGTTCTCAAGCTGGCTGGTGGAAGCTTGACTTTGGGCGTCTTGGTGTTTTTCTGGTTGTCTTTCAGTCTCTGCCTGAGAGTCAATCTTGTTTCCCCTGGCCTGGATGTTACAGTCCACTCATTGGGTTTTTCCTACAGGGCCTGTAACTCTGTGGGCATGAGTCCATCTGTTGGCATGAGTCCATCCCCACTCTGCAGTTCACACGGCCGATTCGGTGGTGAGCAGAACCTGAAAGGGACCTTCCCATTGAGGAGTTAAAGGCTGATCTCTCCATGACTTGATCATTACTTGATCAAATCCTCAGAATTCATGTTGTGGACTCTGAAATCCAGGGTGGTAGTTTGAGGAATAGCCCCTTTATGTCTTAGCCCTTCTAAGGTTTCTGCTATAGACATAATATATTTCTTGGCATTGGCTTCCCCTTCCTCATAGATGGCAACCCTCTAGGGTGAGGTCAAAAAGGGTAACCCAAACGTCATTTCATAGTGTGAGACCCCCAGATCTGACTGGGGTTGGGTTCTAAATCTTGACAAGGCTAAAGGGAGACATTTTATCTATGACATCTGGGTTTCCATCATCAGCTTAACTAGAGCTCTTTTAAGAGTTTGATTCATCCTCTCACTGTGACCAGAACTCTGTGGATGCCATGGAGTGTGCAATTCCCATTTACTCCCAGGGTTTGAACAACTTTTTGCAATATTTTAGAGGCGAAATGAGTTCCTAGGTCTGAATCAATCCTCTTCACCATCCCATATTGGAGAATGATTGATTCTAGAAGTGTTTTACTCACAACATTGGCATTGGCTTTAACCGTGGGTACCGCCTCTACCCAATGAGTCAGGTCACCTACTATCACTAGCAAAAACTTCCACCGTTGTACCTGGGGAAGCTCGGTAAAGTCTACTTGGATGTTTTGAAAGGGCTGTAATGCTAGTTCTCACCCTCCCCTGGTGTTTTCCTCATGACCTTCTCATTTACTTGTTGGCATATCTCACACCTTTCAATTACATGCTTAGCTATCCAAAAAATTCCTATGCAGCCCCAGTCCCTTAGTAATTGATCACTTAGTGCTTGTGTACCCCAATGTGTTGTCCCATGTATGCCTTCTAGCATTTTCCTGGCAAGGGGTTTATTCAACATTTGCCTCCCATCTGCTAATCTCCACTTCCCTTTGTTATCTTTCTTGGCTCCTGTTTTGAGGAATTCTTTCTCTTCTGTCTCACTGAATATGGGGACTTCTTCCATTTCTCTCATGGGGGTTAATGCTATCATTAGTTTTTCTATCCCTGATTCAGCTGCATTCTTAGCATCTAAATCTGTAAATGGTTCCCTTGTGCTTCTTGAGTCACCCCTTTTTTATGTCCTTTAACATATACTCCTGCCACTTCTTCTGGTAATTGTAAGGTTTCTAACACTTCTAAAAAAAGTTTTTAGTTCCTTTCCCCTTGAATTTAATAGCTTACTCTCTTCCCAAAGTTTTCCAAAGGTATGCACTACTCCAAAAGCATATTTTGAGTCTGTATATATTGTTTCTCTTTTCTGTGTGAATATTTCCAGAGCTGTGTTCCGACACTTTCCTTTTTCTAGGGCCACTAACTCATCTAACACTAAATCTGCTATAGCCTACCCCAATACCCTGTGCCCTGGATTACCCGTGAAAATCCATCGATGTACAATCGTTTTCCACCTTGGAGTGGTTGATCTGTTAGGTCCTCTCTTACTTTAGTTTGATAGTTTATAACCTCTAGGCAATTATGTATTAATTCCTCACCTGGTTTTCCATCTAAAACTGGGCAGGGTTAAGTTGGCTACTCACGACTAGCTCTAAACCATTATCTATTAAGATGGCTTCATATTTTAGTACTTGGGAATCAGTGAGCCATTTCTCAGCCTTTTAGCTGAGGATACTCCTTACTGAGTGTGGGGTATATATTTTCAATTTTCCCCCAAAGGTTAATTTTTTGCTTTCTTCTACGAGTGGGGCGCTCCCTGCCACTGCCTGAATGCAGGTTGGCCAACCCCAGCTGACAGGGTCTTGCAGTTTTGATAAATAGGCCACTGGTTTCCTGGATCCTCCCCGGTCCTGGGCTAACCCTCCATGTGCTGCCCCTTTTTCTATATCCACAAGCAGATAAAAGGGTTTGTCTAAGGCAGGAAGACTCAGTGCTGCTGCACTGACTAATTTTGGCTTTAAAGCTTCAAAATTTGCTTGTTGTCTTCTTCCCATCTAATCTCTTCTACTGACTTTTCATACAAGAACCTGATGGCCTGCGTGTATCCTTCAATCCATAGCCTGCAATATCCCAACAGGCCTAAAAACCTTCTGACTTCTCTCTTAGTTTTTGGTCATGGGAGTGAGGCTATCCCTGCAATTCTCTCAGGGTTCAGCCGCTGGCTCCCTTGACAAATCACATGTCCCAGGCATTCTACTTCCCTCCCTACAAATTGGAGTTTCCCTTTTGATACTCAAAGTCCTTGGTCCCCCCAAAAATTTACCAGTGCTGTGGTGGATTCTCGAACTTTGAGATAACTTGAGAGGAGCCCAGTGCTCCTTGCTCCCCTGTGCTGACACGTGAGTGTTTGTCTGGTTTCGGGATGGCCCTGGCTGTGTGAGGGGTGCTACGTGGACACGAGACAGCCAGTCCTGTCCGGCTGGGTCCCAGCAGTGCCTCACAGCAGTCCTGCACCCACGTCAGGATGCTGGCCAAGAGAGGTCCTGGAAGCTGAGGCAGCTGATTTTAAGCTTGTGCAGGTGCCTACAGGCCAAGGCCAACGGTGTTCCCTCAGGATACAGCAGTCCTGAGGGGTCTCCCTCATTCAAACAAATCAGCTGACAAATGCATTGTCAGCCAAAAGCCCTTTTATTGACCTGGCAGGTAGGGGAGGGTCTGCACCCACTGAAATGTTTCTCCACCATGTATAAATTTCAGTGGGTTGATGTGGGAGTTGTATCAAAATCACCATCCATCTTTACACTGCTGAGGAGATTCCATAGGCAGGCGGTTGGAAATACATTGTGTCAGATTCCCATACTTGAAGCTGATGTCCAGGCCCTGGCCAGGAGCGGTCTCGATGCCCCAAAGCAGCACAAAGTCTTCCTCAGGGCTTCCCTGCACAGGGCTGATTCCACACTTGCCCTTAGTTCTTCTGGTAGCCTGTGTCTAAAGCTTTTTGTCAGGTCACTCTCATGTCAAGTTAGGCCAGACAGGTTTTTGTTATGCTAACTGGTGCTAAGTACTTAGGTATGTCTGTGCTAATTACTTGTTGACTCATGTGAATTGCTTGTGCTCACTTATGTCAAACCAAGGCCTTGTTCCATCCCCAAAGGTGCCTGAGGCCACCCGCTCCTTGTGGCACCAGTTGCTTTCCTGTGGAATGTTCTACCTCCCCGAGGGTAAATGGAGAGCTGCAGAAAGAGCTTGCCAGGCTGCTCTCCATCCTTTCCCAGCTCTCCTGGTGAAGTGGAGAAGTCCGAGCTGAGCGCAAAGGTGCAAATGGAACAGCCGTGCACAGGAAGGCTCGGTGGGAAGGATGATCCAGGATCCATAGGCCTGGCAGCCTGAGCGTGCTCCAGGGGAAGGCCTTGGAGCAGATCCTCCTGAGTGCCATCCCACGGCACCTGCAGGGAACCAGGGCGTCTGCTGGAGGGTGGGAAAGCTCTGCGGAGGGACGGGGACAGCTGGGGCTCCTGGCGGGGTGTTGAGGGCTTCTGTGCGGGAGTTTGGGGGGCTTGGTGTTGGTGGGGTGTTGGAGACGGAGTTGTCTGGAAGGTGAGAGGTCTAGGCTGGAATTTGAGTCAGTTGGAAGGCAGCATCTGTGCTTTGGCACAGCTTTGGTTAGGGAGGCCAGAAGGAATATCTGTGACTTTTCCTCTTCATGGTCCTGATTCTCCTGCAGGGAACAAGAGGGCAGAGCTGTACTTTACTGGCCACTCAGATCTCTGTACCAGGGGGAGGATTAGCCCTTTTGCCATCTACTCATTTCTTTGGGCTACTATTGTACCACTGAGTGGACTTTGATTTCTTGAGAGCTTTTATTTCTTAAGAGAATGAGGATATTATCATCCCTACATAGAAAACCAAAGAATGGCCCTTGGTTTTTCCCTTTTTTGTGTAGTGTTATGTTCTGTAAAGTGACCCTCAGTGGATGAGGTTAAGGCAAATGAGTTGCTGCTTTGAGATGGGAAGCAAAATTCCAACTCTTCACCTCCTCAGGCTACCCCAATTAATTTCGGAAGTTTGCAACTTTTTGGAACTACTTGAGTTGAGCAATGGGAAGTAAAGCTTTCCTGAATTGAGGATTCTTACTTGCCAGATTCTTCTGTGCCTTGGCCGCTAAGGTGTTTTTGTGCTGAAGGCAATAACTTGAATGAGAAAATAATTTTAGCATGGAGTAAGAGCTTCTGACAGAGAACAAGTGTTGCCAGCAGTTGCTCCAGGTGCTCCTGCCAACAGCCCCTGCAGGCAGGAGCGCAGCCCCCAATGCACGTGGGCTTTGGCTCCCTCTGGCACAGGAGCCCCCCACGGGCACAGGTCTCTGGGGCAGGAGACGGGCACCGGTGCTGCCAGGGCTCGGGGGGGTGGCAGGTCTGCTTGGACAGGGACCCTGCCACACCTGCTGATGTCAGCGCTCCCCAGGCCCCAGGGCTCAGAGCAGCATTCGTGCCCTGGCCCACACGTTCCTTGTCTGTGTCACACCCATGGGTTTAGGATGGCCACCAGCCGGGACGTGTCCCAAGGAGGCCGTGCCAGCTTCTGTGAAGGCCCCGTGCCCTTCCCAGCGCGGCTGCGTTGGCAGCCCTGGGGGCTCCTTCTGCTGCCCTGAGCCTGCAGAGCAGGGCAGCGTTTGCTGATGGTTTCAGCCGTTCCTAAAGATCCTGTTGGGCTGTCTTAGACACTTGGGGTGAGGGATTCCTTCCAACCTGAGCCACTTTGGGTGGGCTGGGGGCGGCCCCAGGGCAGGGGGCAGTGTGTGCAGGGGCCCTTTGTGACACAGTGCAGCACGGTCACCGTGGCATGGAATGGGACAGCGTGTCCAAGGGCCCTTTGTGACACGGTGCAGCACGGTCACCGTGGCATGGAACGGGACAGCGTGTCCAAGGGCCCTTTGTGACACGGGGTGACATAGGAGCTGGCGGTGACGAGGCCACGCCACAGTGCTCAGAGCATACGACGGGACAGGACAGGACAGAGCGGTGCCATGAGGAGCCCCTGCACAGCGCACTCGTTCGTGTCTGACCCGGAGCTTTCCCAAGGCATTACTCCTGCAGGTGACCTCGTGGCCAGACCAGAGGGCTTGGTGACCTCTGGCCTTCCCGAGGCTTCTTTTCTGCAGATGCCCTCCAGGACAGACCATGGCATTTGCTTAGCATGCTTCTTGATGAGGAGTCTCCTGTCCTTGTGGCTGGAGCCCCCAAGACCAGAGTGCAGGACTTGCTGTCCTGTAGCATTGCCAAGACTTCACTCTGCAGCACTTGCTGACTCAGACCTTTTCCGAGCCACCTTCTCCTGCAAGCAGCCATGAATCCAGGCAGTGACGTAGAGCACAGGCCTGTGAGCGTGCCCAAGCTGGCCTGGGGGCAGGAGGAGAAAGAAGGCCCTGGGACTGCCCCAGCACATCAGCCTGAAGAAGTGGAGCAGTTCCAGCCACTGCAAAAGGGTGAGTGCCAGAGCCAGGCTGCAGGGCCGGTGCCTGCAGCCAGCTTGGCCCCATCCCATCCCATCCCATCCCATCCCATCCCATCCCATCCCATCCCATCCCATCCCATCCCATGGCATCCCATCCCATCCCATCCCATCCCATCCCATCCCATCCCATCCCATCCCATCCCATCCCATCCCATCCCATCCCATCCCCTGGGCACTTGCCCATGGACAGGACTAAGGAGGGGCCGGGCAGACACCCCACAGTGCCCGTGCTCCATCCCCTGGGACATCCCAGGGCTGTCCCTGCCTGGGGAGCGCACGGCTGGGCTGTGTTCTCCGGCCTCTCCCACAGCACCTCAGCTCAGGCTGCGCTCACTCTTTGCCAGGTGCAGCCGTGCAGCACACACGAGAGCAGGAACGCACCCGTGGCCTCTTCCGCAGAACAGCGCAGGTACCTGCAGCCATCCCCAGCTGGGCTGGATCTGCTGTCACCACTCAGCCGAGCACTTCGCTTGGAGCATTCCGTGGAACATCCTGCCCTTCTCCTACAGCTGGTTTGCAAATTCATCAAGAGGATTCGGGAGGAAGAGACCTGCACCATGGGCACAGGGCTCAGAGCATATTCGCACATCTCCAAAACCAAGACCTGTGCTGCCCTGCTGGATATGCTCATAGAGGAGAGGTTTTCCAATCCAAAGCAAGTAAGCAGCCTGTGGCCATGGTTTGATCCTCCCAGGAATTGCTTGGCCTCCCAAGCCATGCCTGCTGCTCACTGGAAGCCTTTGAGGCCATGGCAATGTGGTGGCAAGGGAAGCACTTCTCTGGGGAAGCTGGGGACATTCCTCCCTCTGGCAGCTTTCCAAGTCTCCCCGTGCCTTCGCCAGGTGCCTGCCATGGTGAGGTACATCCACCAGTGGCTCATGGCCAGTCAGTTTGCTGAGCACAGGCTGAACAGGGCCCTGCTGGATCTCACTGAAGAACAGCCTGCTGATGTAGTAATGTGTCCTGGTTTTGGGCAAATTTGGGAGAAAACCTCTGGAAGGAGCCCCCAGAAAGCAAATCCCCTCACAGTCCCTCGCCTACCTGGCTCGGGAAGAATTTCCTCAGAGAGCAGTGGAAACAACCTGTTTATTGAGCAGGCAACCCCCCCCAGCAAAAAAAATGAACAACACCAGATGACAAAAACTCTTTCACCACACTGAAGAGGTGACAAATTCAGAAAGTCTCTGCTGGGAGTGGTTGCCCAGTTATCGGTCTCTGGCGCTGGGGATGGCTGCTGCAGGTCACAAAATGCTGGCTTTCGGTGTTTCTTGGTGTTTCCCAGGTCCCAGTCCTGAGCAGGTTCAAATGGTATTCAGGAAAGGGAAAGAAAAAAAAACAGTCCAGGGAAAAAATTGGATTGCCTAGCTAAACTAACTAATAAGAAAAAGCAAGGGCAAAATCAAGAAGCAAAAGCAAGAGCAAAGTGAAAGCAAGCAAGCCAGCAAGCAAGCAAGAAAGCCAGCAAGCCCTAGCCTCTCCTAGACACAGACTTTAGGGAGAGGTGAGCCGGCTGATAACAAGACAAAACAAACCTTCACTTTTTGGAGCCAGTCCCGAAGGCACATAACATAGCATCAAGCATAAACAGAACACACGATTGGGGATGCAAGCACCATAACGTCACCCTAGGACATTCCACCCCTTGTCTCCGAATCGTCAACATAACTACCAAACGTCATGTAAAAACTTCATCCGGTAAAAACTTCCATCTTTCACTTACTCAGACACATTTCCTTCCATCTCCCTTGCTCAAACCTTTGACACACATTTCCTTCTATATCACTTGCTCAAACGTTCGACAATTACACATTTCCTTCTGTCTCATGTCTGTGTGGTTTAATGTAAAGACAGTGGCAGTAACATCCAGCAAACAGTGATATTTGCATATGAGACTCACCCCACAATCTGATCTCCCTGAGGTACACATCGTGTTGTTCCATATTTCTGCATTATTCACCATGTACAACCTGGTCCCTGAGCAAAGACAATCCCACCAATGGGCTTGTCTGTACTCACGGCAGAATTGATCCACACTGTCTTCCCTAACAAACATCTGATATGTGCCACTGGGACTTTATCTCCGTCTGCTATATTCAGGGATTCAGACTGGGCAGGACCTGCTCCACTGGTGGAACCTCGGGTGTTAACTAACCAGGTGGCCTTTGCTAAATGCTGCTCCCAGTTTTTGAAAGATCCCCCACCCAATGCTTTCAAGGTGGTTTTTAACAGTCCATTGTACCTCTCCACTTTGCCTGCAGCTGGTGCATGGTAGGGGATATGGTGCACCTACTCCATGCCATGTTCCCTAGCCCAGGTGTTGATAAGGCTGTTCTTGAAATGAGTCCCGTTGTCAGACTCAATCCTCTCAGGGGTACCACGCCTCCAAAGGACCTGCTTTTCAAGGCCCAGGATGGTGTTACGGGCCGTAGCATGAGACACAGGGTAGGTCTGCAACCATCCCGTGGTGGCTTCTACCATTGTGAGCACATAGCGCTTGCCTTGGCGTGTCTGGGGCAGTGTGATGTAGTCAATCTGCCAGGCCTCCCCATACCTGTACTTGGACCATGGCCCACCATACCACAGGGGCTTCACTCACTTGTCCTGCTTGATGGCAGCACATGTCTCACAGTCATGCATAACCTGAGAAATACTGTCCATGGTTAGAGCCACCCCTCGGTCTCGTGCCAAATTAAAAGTGGCATCTCTACCCTGATGGCCTGAGGCATCATGGGCCCATTGTGCTAGGAGCAACTCTCCCTTGTGTTCCCAATCCAGGTATATCTTTGACACCCCTATCTTTGCAGCCTGATCTACCTGCTGATTGTTTTGCTGCTCTTCATTAGCTCTACTTTTGGGGACATGGGTATCTATGTGGCGAAACTTCACAGGTAGTTTCTCTACCCAGGTAGCAATGTCTTTCCATTCTTCAGCAGCCCAAATTGGTTTTCCTCTATGCTGCCAGTTAGCTGCTTTCCATCTCTCCAGCCAGCCCCACAGAGCATTGGCTACCATCCATGAGTCCGTATAAAGGTCGAGCTTTGGCCACTTCCCCTTTCTGCAATGTCTAGGGCCAGTTGAACGGCTTTGAGTTCAGCAAGTTGACTTGATCCACCCTCTCTTTCAGTGGCCTCTGCGACCCATCATGTGGGGCTCCATAGAGATGCTTTCCACTTCCGATTCATCCCTACAATGTGACAGGAACCGTCAGTGAAAAGAGCGTAGCGTGTTTCCTCTGCTGGCAATTGGTTGTATGGTGGAGCTTCTTCAGCCTGTGTCACTGCTTCTTGTTCTTCATCTGTGACACCAAAACTTTCACCTTGGGGCCAATTTGTAATTGCTTCCAAAATCCCAGGGCGATTCAGTTTACCAATATGGGCGTGCTGCGTGATGAGAGCAATCCACTTGCTCCATGTAGCACGGGTGGCATGGTGGGTGGAGGGAACCTTTCCTCTGAACATCCACCCCAGAACCGGTAGTCGGGGTGCAGGAGGAGTTGTGCTTCTGTACCAATCACCTCTGAGGCGGCTTGGACACCTTCATAGGCAGCCAAGATTCATTCTCTGTAGGGGTGTAGTTGGCTTCAGACCCTCTGTAGCTCCGACTCCAAAATCCTAATGGTCGGCCTCGAGTCTCATCAGGCACCTTCTGCCAAAGTCTCCAGGACAGACCGATCATTCCCAGCTGCAGAGTAGAGCATGTTCTTCACATCTGGTCCCGTCCTGACAGGGCCAAGGGCTACTGCATGAGCAATTTTCTGCTTAATCTCGGCAAAAGCTTGTTGCTGCTCAGGGCCCCAATGGAACTCGTTCATCTTGCGGGTGACCAGGTAAAGAGGGCTCACGATCTGACTGTACTCAGGAATGTGCATTCTCCAAAAGCCTATGGTGCCTAAGAAAACTTGTGTTTCCTTCTTATTGGTTGGTAGGGACATAGCTGTGATCTTGTTGATGACATCCGTAGGAATCTGATGCCGTCCATCTTGCCACTTCATTCCCAAGAACTGGATCTCTTGAGCAGGTTCATTAACTTTACTCTTCTTGATGGCGAAGCCAGCTTCCAGGAGTATTTGGATGATTTTCTCTCCTTTCTCAAACACTTCTGCTGCTGTGTTCCCCCACACAATGATGCCATTGAAGTACTGCAGGTGTTTCTGGAGCTTCACCCTTTTCCAGTGCAGCCTGGATCAGTCCATGGCAGATGATAGGACTGTGCTTCCACCCCCTGGGGCAGTCGGTTCCAGGTGTACTGCACGCCCCTCCAGGTGAAAGCAAACTGAGACCTGCATTCTGCTGCCAGAGGAGTGGAGAAAGACGTGTTAGCAATGTCAACAGTGGCGTACCACTTTGCTGCCTTGGACTCCAGCTCGTACTGGAGTTCCAGCATGTCCGGCACAGCAGCGCTCAGTGGTGGAGTCACTTCATTTAATGCATGGTAGTCCACTGTCAATCTCCATTCTCCTTCAGATTAATGCACAGGCCAAATGGGGCTGTTGAAGGGTGAGTGGGTTTTGCTGACCACTTCTTGGCTCTCCAGCTCTCGAATCATCTTATGGATGGGAACCACAGCATCTCGAGTTGTTCTGTACTGTCGGCGATGCACTGTTGAAGTGGCAATTGGTACCTTTGCTCTTCTCCCTTCAGAAGTCCTACTGTAGTTGGATTCTCGGACAGTCCAGGCAAGGTGTTCAATTGCTGGACGCCCTCTGTCACTGCAGCTGCTATCCCAAATGCCCACCTCAGTCCTTTTGGGTCTTTAAAATACCCCCTTTGGAGGTAATCTATGCCCAAAATGTATGGGGCCTCTGGGCCAGTCACAATAGGGTGTTTTTTCCACTCATTTCCAGTCAGGCTCACCTCAGCTTCCACCAAGGTAAAGTCCTGTGATCCCCCTGTCACGCCAGCGATGGAGACAGGTTCTGCCCCCCACGTGTCTTGATGGGACTAATGTGCATTGCGCACCAGTATCGACCAAAGCCTTCTATTTTTGTGGTTCTGATGTGCCAGGCCAACGAATCCACACAGTCCAGAAAACACGGTTTTCCCTCGCCTCTACCTGGCTAGAGGCAGGGCCCCTCTGAGCCTGTTTATCCTTCTTTCATTGGGCATATGTCTTAGAGCTTCCTTCAAGGGGAACAGACATGTCATCATCATCATCATTCACATCATACCTGGCAGCTTGGCTATGGGCAACTGGAGCTGCTTTCCTTTTGGTGGAACTTCCTCTCTGAGTCTTGCCTTCCTTCAATTCATGCACCCGTTGTGCCAGAGCAGCAGTAGATTTTCCGTCCCATCTCCTCATGTTTTCTCCACAGTCACTCAGGAAGAACCACAGCTCAGCTCGTGGGGTGTACCTTCTCTCCCCATCTGGGGAACGTCTGCGTTGGATACCAGGGCCTCTAATTTGTACTGCCGAGATTTGAAGAAGGTCCTCTTTAATCTCCTCCCTGAGTTTCTTGTGATTCTCCTCTATTTTGTCTTCTAATTTCTGCAGACGTGTTTCCACCGCTGCAATTCTGGCGTCTGTTGGGCCATGCACAGCATCTGCATATGCCCGGAGCTTCTTCGCCATATTGAGCACGGTCTCATCCTTCTCATCCCGCTTCATTATTGCTAAAGCAGAAGCGTATTCATGTGGCCCCAGCTGTACAAGTTTTCACCACATCACAGATGTACATGGTACCATGTCTGGATTCCTAGTTGTTGTGTCATCTGAGAAGATAATCTCTGCCACTGCCATTTCTCTCAGGCGTTGCATCCCTTGTTCTATAGTCTTCCACTGGGTCTGCTGCATATTGAAGATCATCTGCACACAGGTATCTTTGTGCTACACTTTCCAGGACCCGTGCCCAGAGGCTGTGAGGTTTAGCCCCCCTTCATCATTCCTTGGTCCATGACAGGATCATGTGACAGGGATCCCAAGTGCCTCGCTTCAGTGCCGTCCAGAATTGTAACTTCTCCTGCAGCATCCCAAAGATGGACCAACCAACTAATTATAGACTCATCAGGTTGTCGAGTGTAATCCTTTCTTAGGCCACCGAGGTCCTTTAGGGAAAAGGACTCAATATTGGCTTCTGATCTTGTACCAGTTTCTTTGACTCCTGATTTTGTGTCAGGAGGGGTTGAGGGTCCTTCTCCTGCATCATAATCATCATCGTCATCTACTGGTCGATCGGTCTTGTCTGTGCACTTTCCACTTCTCGTGCTGGTAGCAACAGCCATTGGTTGAGGCTTACAGTCTGGTTTAGCTGCTGGCTTTGAGCCTGGGCTGTTGGCTGCAGCCTGAGTGACTGGGATCGCTGCTGATTTATCTCCCTGCCCCCCTTCCTCTGTCTGCTGCCCTACAGGACCTAGCAGAGTGCGGTAAGCATATGCCAGGGCCCAGCTCACTGCAATGATCTTTTTCTCCTTAGGGGTATCATGGCACTTCTCTTTCAGGTACTTTGTCACCTCAGCTGGGTTCTGAATTTCTTCACATGGAAAGTCCCAGACTATAGGGTCAAAAAACTCCTTTAAGATTTGGCCCATTCCCCACACCACTCAGGATTTCTCACGCCTGGGTCTACTCCTGGGTCAGGGGTCTCATCAGCCCTTCTAGAAATCTCAGCCCTCATTCTAGAGAAGCTGCAGACTGTATAGAGAAAGCTTACCAAATTAAATACCAGAAAGATGGTCTCTTTAACAT